>NW_024730202.1:992500-1028799 GCF_018991925.1 Homarus americanus | reverse complement strand
TAATGAGACTAGATTCTATAATGTTCCTACATGTCACTAAAAGCAGATAAAGCCAACACATAAATACTTTTCTCTCAGAACTAAATCTAATGTGCCTAACTATTTAATATATCCAGAATAATACACAAAAGCACTAAGAAATGACCTTGAAAACCCAAAAGTGGCGAGTAATTGGCATTGCAAAGTAATTAAAATTTTGTAAAAGCCATTTGAACACCAATAATCCAGATATCAAAATTTGGTTAACAGAGCCTTACGCAGCATGTTCAGGAGTACCTATACTGAAGATTGTGAACAAAATCTATTTTTTGACCTAAATGCCAAAAATTGGAAACACCTACCTTAGGATTTTTGGTCAAAAATACTTTTTCTCTCAGAACTAAAATATATTGTGCCTAATTACTTACAGCAAGTACATCCTGAATAATAATACACAAGGGCCAGAAATGACACTGAAAACCCAAAAGTGGCGAGTAATTAGCATTGCAAAGTAATTAAAATGACTAAAAGTCATTTGAACAACAATAATCCAACTTGGACAAAATTGGTTGGAATATGTCCAACTAGGTCCAAGTAGGTCGAAATAGGTCCAAAAAGTCCAATAAAACAAAACAAAATTAGGTTTGGTTAGGTTAGGTTAGGTAGGGTTTTGTCCCACTGGAATCATACCCTATTCTAGGGATGAATCAACCGTATTCTGAGGCGGAAACCTAACGTCCTCTTGGCAAGAATCCTACCCTTTCATGGGACGGAATCCTACCGTATTCTGAGGCGAAATCGTACCGTATTCTGAGGCGGAATCCAACCGTCTCCTGGAGCGGAATCTACGTATTCTGAGACGGAATCCTACCGTATGGGGCGGAATCCCTACCGTATTCTGGGGCGGAATCCTACCGTATTCCCGGGGCGGGATCTACTGTCTTCTGGGGCAGAATCCTACCTATTCTGGGACGGAATCCTACCGTCTTATGGGGCGGAATCCTACCGTATTCTGGGGCGGAATCCTACCGTATTCTGGGGCGGAATCCTACCGTCTCCTCTGGGCAGAATCCTTCCGTATTTTTGGTGCAATCGTACCCTATTCTGGAGCGGAATCCTACCGTCTTCTGGGGCAGAATCCTATCCTATTCTGGGACAGAATCCTACCGTATTCTGGGGCGGAATCCTACCGTATTCTGAGGAGGAATCCTACCGTCTCCTGGGCGGAATCCACCACTGCTCCTGGGGTCAGAATCCTACCGTAATTTAGGCGGAATCCTCATCTATTCTGGGGCGGAATCCTACCGTATTATTCCGGGAAGAATCCTACCATCTTCTGGGGCAGAATCCTACTGTCTTCAAGGGCGTAATCCTACCGTATTCTGAGGTGGAAACCTACCGTCTCCTGGAGCGTAATCCTACCCTATTCGGGGCGGAATCCTACCATTCTGGGCGGAATCCCACAGTCTTCTGTAGCAAGAATACTATCCTATTCAAGTTAAATCCTACCGTCTTCTGGGGCGGAATCCTACCGTATTCTGAGGCGGAATCCTACTGTATTCTGAGGCGGAATCCTACCGTCTCCTGGTGCGAGGCATCCAACCGTAATATGAGGCGGAATCCTACCGTATTCTGAAGCGGAATCCTACCGTTTCCTGGGGCAGAATCCTTCCGGATACAGCGAATCGTACCCTATTCTGGGGCGGAATCCTACCATATTCTGGGACGGAATCCTACCGTATTCTGGGACGGAATCCTACCGTATTCTGGGGCGGAATCTACTGTATTCTGAGGCGGAATCTACCGTATTCTGGTGCGGAATCCAACCGTATGAGGCGGAATCCTACCGTCTCCAGGGGCAGAATCCTACCATATTTTAGGCAGAATCCTACCCCTATTCTGGGGCGGAATCCAGCCATTTCAGAAAGGAATCCTACCGTCTTCTGGGGCAGAACCCACCCTATTCTGGGACGGAATCCTACCGTCTTCTGGGGCGGAATCCTGCGTATTCTGAGGGTGAAATCCATACCATCTCCTGGGGCAAGAATTTACTGCCCGTAATTTGGACGGAATCCTACCCTATTCTGGGCACACCTACCCTATTCTGGGGCAGAATCCTAACAACTTCTTAGGCAAAATCTACCCATATTCAGGGACATCCACAAATATTCTCAGGCCGAATCTACAGTATTTGAGGCGGAATCCTACCGCATTTTGAGCGAATCCTACCTTTTCCTGGAGCAGAATCACCACCATATTCTGAGGCGGAATCCTACCGTCTCCTTAGGCAGAATCCTACCGTATTTTAGGCGCAATCCTACCCAAAACCCACACCCGTATTCTGAGACGGAATCATACCACTCATGGAGCGGAATCCTACCGTATAAAATTAAAAAAAAGTAAAGAGAAAGTATTCTGGGCGAATCCTACAATATTCAGAGGCAGAATCCTACCCTATTCTGGGACGGAATCCCACCGTCTTCAAGAGCAGAGAATAATACCGTATTCTGAGGCAGTATCACCACCGTATTCTGAGGCGAAACCTACAGTCTCTTGGGGCAAGAATCCTACCATATTTGAAGGCGAAATCCTACCCTATTCTGCGCCAGAATCCTACCTAACCAAACCTATTTGGACCTAACCACAACAATAGAACATAAAATTAGAAAACAATAAAAAAATAAGGTTATCCATTAGATTGAAATAGATTTTCTTTGATTTTCAACGAAAACTGCCTGACTTGACTTCTCGTGACCAATCTATATTCACAAGATGTAAAAGTGATTCTTTGGAACACTAGAACCATCGAACCATAAATCATTACCTACCGTACTTTTAGGCGGAATCATACCTATTCTGGGAAGGAATCACACATTCTGGGGCCGGAATCTAACGTATTCTGAGGCGAAATCCTACCGTATTCTTAGGCGTAAAACCTTACCCGTCACCTGGGGCAGAACCCTACCGTATTTTAAGGAAAGGGAATCCTACCCTATTCTGGGGGCAGAATCCTACCATATTCTGGGGCGACATCCTACCGTCTTCACAGGGCACAATCGTACCCTATTCTGGGATAGGGCTCCTACTGTCGTGTGGGTGGGCCAGGGTTGGCCAGGGTTAGCCAGGGTGGGCCAGGGTTGGCAGGGGTGGGCCAAGGTGGGCCAGGAGTGGACCAGGTTGGGCCAGGTTGGGAAGAACCGCCAGGCCAGGGCGATGGTGGATCAATCTGATAATCTAATTAGCATTACCAAAAAGTAATTAACATTTTTCAAAAGCCATTTGAATTGAAAATAATCCAGATATCAAATTTTTGGTTAACAAATCCTTAGCTTAGCATGTTCAGAATTACCTATACTGAGATTATGACCAAAAATCTATTTTTGGACAAAATGACAAAAAATGTAGGGGACTTACTCTTTTACAGTATTTTTTGGCCAAAATACTTTTTCTCTCAAAACTAAAAATTTAATGTGCCCTAACTATTTAAATACATCAGAATAATACACAAGCATCCAAGAAATGACCTTGAAAACCCATAAGTGGCCGGTAATTAGCATTGCAAGGTAATTTAAATTTTTCTAAAAATCATTTGCAAGCAACAATCCAGATATCAGATGGGGAGCTTTTAGCAGCTGGTGGACGCCGGGGTCTGGTCGGAAATCTCCCTCCCGACCTGGGGAGGACGAAGCGTGACTCTGTGCCAGTGAGAACAGAATGACGACCCGAACGGGAGAGAGATGGGTCGGATGAGAATAATGAGGTGACCCGAATCAGAATGACAATGAGTCCGTGGACGGGACTGCAGGGCCTTTATATGGGGGAGAATCAGCCGGCGTTTTGACCTCTGCTAATTAACTACTAAACTGGTTTAGATCTGGACAGCTGTGTTTGCCCAGGTGCGTGGTCATGCCCGGGTGTGTCTTGGCCAGGTAAAGAGTTGTAGGTCATGTCACCCGCTAACTCAAGTTATTAGTAGGCGAGGTCAGGTCCTTGGGTCCTGACCCAGTGTGTATCAACCTGGCATGTTGGGGTACCACGAGGCCTATAGCACTCACTGTTATATGTGTTGTAACTCTCTGGGCTGTAGCTGTGGTCTGATAATTATCAATCATTTACACCTCCCACCAAGACCAAAGCTTCCATCACGGAGAACCTTGATTGACATATAGACAGTAATATCATAATGCAGTATCTAAGATAGTCCCTGAGGCGATAATACAGTCTCCCACATTTACAAACAATAATCTCATAGATGTATGGTTTTCTACTGGCTTAGTTTGATCTGACAAAGGCACCACTATACCTCACTTGAATCAAAGCTTCTATGCCGGGAGAAAAAAACACAGCACAATAGTGGTATAGAATGAGAAAATATCCTTCCTATCTAGCATTGTATCCGGGAACAAACTTGCAAATTACAATCTCCTTACAGGCCGTGTCAAAATAATAATTCGTCAGTCAGTAATATCTCTACAACATTGCTTTAGGTAGTACAAAACATTGATCAAATGAACTCACAGAAAAGTGACTATTAAAAACATTCTTTTGTAGCAAATATCAAAAAATCAGAGAAAATACTTAAAAATACACAAAAATGTTCCTACTTCACATATTAGGGTGTTATATCTTTATTTTCAACAACATCAGTACATTTGTTGGGTCCAGCATGGCTCAAGTCCTCCATCCAGCTGGTATCTGAAAATAGGGAATGCCGGCAGCACAACAGCGGTAGTGGTTGGTCCTTCTGATTATCCACCATGTATCGTCGACTTTCTTCTGATGTCAGCACAGCGTGTCTTCTATTTCTTTCTTCACATAGCACGTTTCTTCAATACACCACACTTTGTAGGTCTTGACACCACATCATCTGACTTCTTCTCACTTCCTCCTGGTTTCTATATTAGATGATTTTTCTGTTCATCTGTGCTTCTTTATACATCTTCATTTTCATATTCAGACGAATTTTCTGCTCATCTGCGTTTCTTTATACATCTTCATTTTCATATTCCAGACGAATTTTTCTGCTCATATCGTGTCTTTATACATCTTTTTTCATATTCCAGACGATTTTTCTGCTCATCTGCGTTTCTTTATACATCTTCATTTCATATTAGACGATTTTCTGTTCATCTGCCGTCGGCCCCTCCGGCCAGGATGAAGGCCGGTCCACTGCTTGGGCTGTCGTCTCCTTCGATGACTGTAAGGCAGGTTCGCGGACCAAGGCTCGCCTCCGTCGTGAGTGTCGGCGAGACCAAGACACGTCCTGTCTTACACCTTCCCACGGTGGTGAATCCTTCCTGGCTGGGCTCACCAGGGGTTCGTTTGTGTGGCACTGCATTCCACACTCCTTAACTTCCTAAAGTAGAAAAATATAAAATCTTCTTAATCCTAGACCAAGGAGGACTTGAAAGAAGCGTGGTGTGTGGTGAGTTCGTGCTGCCTTCATCAAGCTGCATTCATCCGCTGCTTTCATCATGCTGGTTCTTCTCTGCTCGTATGTACTGGTTGTCCGGCTGGCCATGGGTGGTACCGTGAGTGACATTTGATAGAGAAACAATCCTAAAGGGATGATGGATCAGTTGGAAGTGCATTACAAAAAAAGTTTACTTTGACGTTCGTCAATGTTTGCAACTATCATTTCCGTACGACAATGTTCTCATCAGGCTGGGTCGGGAGTTAACTATCACACTACATAATATCATTTATCTGCAGCGTCCAAAGAGTACATACAAATCATAATAGCATAAAATTACAAATAGCTCTGCATTCATGGCAATATTACTTTTATATTAACCATCATCATCCACACAGCTTACGGGACAAAAGACGGGGGATTAGTGTGGTCAAGCTAGGCGGGCGGGTCAGAAGGACGTGAGGTCACACCAGCGGGGTGCAGGCGAGGCGGCACTGGGCGAGGCGAGGCTGGCCAGGCCCAGCCAGGCCAGTGCGTTGCGGGTGAGGTGGGGAGGAGCCGAGGCGTGGTTGATCGGGCCAGGCCGAGGCTTTGTGTGAGGAGGGAGCACGGAGACGGAGGGGCAGGGCAGGGCGGGGCAGGGATGGGAGGAAGAAGGAGTAAGAGGTGAGGTGAGGTTAAGACAGGAGGAGGATGTAGGTTAAAAGACATGTTAAAATTATAACAGTTAGTACAATTTGTCTAACCTGGCCTTCAAAACAACATGACCAACAATCGCGATAGAATGCCACAGATAGCGGGTGACACTGGGAAATCGTTGCACTGACATATTTCTAGTAAAGTTATGAGACACTCTTGAGCTGCATTATGTGACCAGGTGCTATGGCTAACGCGGAGAACGCGGGTTTACTTTAAGTACACTGTTACCAATAACAAGGGACGAGGAGGGCGTGGGTTAACTTCATAGTTCGCTGCCACCAATATAATGAGACAGAACACAATGAGAGGAAGAATATAAATAAGTAAGAATAGAGTAGGAATGTAAAGATAGGAAACTTGGTAGCTGTCGCCGGATGTTATTTACTCCAGCGTCAATAAGCTTATCTTATCTCGCATGTCAATACACATATATTACCTTCTTGGACAACTTGTTAAAGACCTCTTGGATACAACTATTTATTAATTCACTCAATGACATGGACACATCACTATTATATCCAGGTACTAACACATTATGTTTTACGTTACTCGACACTGACTCTCAGACACACCTGAATGAATACACTTCCCAGTAGGTAACTCACCCTAGGACGTTCTGACCAACACCGTGTTGCCTGACGTGTGGTGCTGCTCTGCGGAGAATCTGCTTAGCTGGCGATGCCGTGGTCTGGTCGGGAAGTTCCCTCCGACCTGGGGAGGATGTGCGTGTGCTTAGTGAACGGTGACGACGAGGAGAGAACGCCAGAATGAGAATCAGAATGACAATGAGTCCGTGGACGGGACTGCAGGGCCTTTATATGGGGGAGAATCAGCCGGCGTTTTGACCTCTGCCAATTAACACTAAACTGGTTAGATCTGGACAGCTGTGTTTGCCCAGGTGCGTGGTCATGCCCGGGTGTGTCTTGGCCAGGTGTGGTTGTAGGTCATGTCACCCGCTAACTCAAGTTATTAGTAGACGAGGTCAGGTCCCTTGGGTCCTGACCCAGTGTGTGTCAACCTGGCATGTTGGGGTACCACGAGGCCTGTAGCACCCACTGTTATATGTGTTGTAACTCTCTGGGCTGTAAGCTGTGGTCTGATAATTATCAATCATTACACATGTACCTGTAACTGTACAGTATATGTACTTGTATCTGACTTTATAATGGTATACTTATAAGAACATAAGAACATAAGAAAATAAGGAGTCTGCAATAGGCCGGTTGGCCTGTGCATGGCAGCTCCTGTCGAGAGTTACTACCACTCTCTATCATCCATGAATCTATCTAGCCTCCTTTTGAAACTTTCCAGAGTTCCCGCACTTACTACAAAGTTGCTAAGCTTGTTCCACTCGTCCACCACCCTATTTGTGAACCAGTTTCTTCCTATCTCCCTCCTAAACCTAAACTTATCCAACTTGAATCCGTTGCTCCGAGTCCTATCCTGTTCGGATATTATAAGAACTTTATCTATATCCCCTTTATTGATTCCTTTCACCCACTTAAATACTTCTATCATATCTCCCCGCACTCTTCGTCTTTCTAGGGAATGCAAGTTAAGTTTCTTTAACCTATCCTGATATGGAAGGTTTCTAAGTCCCGGAATCATTTTTGTCATTCTTCGCTGCACCGACTCTAGTGAATTTATATCCATTCTATAATAGGGACACCAGAACTGAACCGCATAGTCGAGGTGCGGCCTGACTAGCGCAAGATGAAGTTCCAATAAGACCTCTGCACTCTTGTTACACCTCTAGATATAAAACCCAATACTCTATTTGCCTTATTTCGAACATTAACATTATACTTGTACCTGTATCTGTACAGTACATGTATTTGACCCTAACTATATAATGATATACTTGTATCTGTAACTGTACAGTATATGTACTTGTATCTTTATCATGAAATACTTGAACCTGTAACAGTACAGTAGATGTACTTGTATCTAACTTTACAATGATATACTTGTACCTGTAACTGTACAGTATATGTACTTGTATCTAACTTTACAATGATATACTTGTACCTGTAACTGTACAGTATATGTACTTGTATCTAACTTTATAATGATATACTTGTACCTGTATCTGTACAGTACATGTATTTGACCCTAACTATATAATGATATACTTGTACCTGTAACTGTACAGTATATGTACTTGTATCTTTATCATGAAATACTTGAACCTGTAACAGTACAGTAGATGTACTTGTATCTAACTTTACAATGATATACTTGTACCTGTAACTGTACAGTATATGTACTTGTATCTAACTTTACAATGATATACTTGTACCTGTAACTGTACAGTATATGTACTTGTATCTAACTTTATAATGATATACTTGTACCTGTATCTGTACAGTACATGTATTTGACCCTAACTATATAATGATATACTTGTACCTGTAACTGTACAGTATATGTACTTGTATCTTTATCATGAAATACTTGAACCTGTAACAGTACAGTAGATGTACTTGTATCTAACTTTACAATGATATACTTGTACCTGTAACTGTACAGTATATGTACTTGTATCTAACTTTACAATGATATACTTGTACCTGTAACTCTACAGTATATGTACTTGTATCTAACTTTATAATGATATACTTGTACCTGTATCTGTACAGTACATGTATTTGACCCTAACTATATAATGATATACTTGTACCTGTAACTGTACAGTATATGTACTTTTATCTAACTATATAATGATATACTTATACTTGTACTTGTAGCTGTACTGCACATGTACTTGTATCTAACTTTTTAATGATATGCTTATACTCGTACTTGTAACTGTACAGTATATGTAGCCTATAAGTGGATCAGGTTCAAAACAAGGCCCTTCACTTATCTTTTTTATTGAATAGCAGGCCACAATATCTTGCCAGTGAGCGACGTTACCCGGACAACAGTACAAGTGTCAATCAACAGAGAACAAGTATCATTCCATTCTAACCTTTCCCCCTGGATATTACTTTAACATTCCCTCAACAAGGAACTATCTCCCCTCACATCACCAACAAAACACTATCTTCGGGCGGTAGGTCGTAAGGTCTGATATACGTACACCCTTTTGGGGTAAACACTTGTGTCGCCTTGCTGACGATTCATATAGCGCTAAACATCGCTATAACGAACACAATTATGGTCATGGAATTTATAGGAGAGTCGACGATGATTGGGTAAATACCACAATAATATTAGAAATCAATAAACTGAGCAGCCGTGAATGTTAGCTGGCTCGTGCATCCCATCAGGCTCCAGGTGTACAGGTAAAGAGAGTTACCTTTATACCTGGCGCTCTAACTCATGTAGTTTGGGGTGCACTCACCTGTGATAATTGAAGAGAATAACTTGTTGCAATAAAGGCCTATATTACCTACCGGCTAATGAAATGAACCTGCTCACTGATGATGACAAATGAGAGCAAGTTAATTGTTAATCGCAGGTAAGACTGGCTATCTGGCACACCTCTCATTATCATTGTCTGCGGGTATGTTTTTCCTATTTTAGGAGAATTTGGTCAAGTGACAGCAAATGTTAAGCTGCGACGACCTAGGGATGGCGGCCATGTTGGATTATAAAAAGTTTTGACTAAACCTATTTATTTCAGAATATAATACATGAATTCACTCACATGAAAGTATGAAGAAATTCTCATCAAACTATTAAAAATAGAAATATTTCATTCACAATATGTATTCGTACACACACACACACAACTACTACTACTACTTGCAATTATGGCCTCCAGCCTCTCCCCATAGCCATTCCTTCGCCACCATTTACTACCCTATTATTAAATATCCTAATACATAAGTAGCTATCCTAGCTGTGTTGAGTTAGTTGAGCCTCAGATCTATGCGGCATTCAGTGACTGTAGCCTCATATTAAATATCTGCAACTGTTGTCGGCTTTAGGGCCGATGCTCTCGTTCCCCTGAGGCAGAGCAAAGCCCACTGAAGGAGAGAGAAGGACAGTCGACATCTCATCCAGGTTGTAACATAATTTCTGGGCTGCTGCTTCTGTTCGGATATCACCTCCGCCAGTCTAGCGTAGAAGCATCTTGCACTTGGTCCCATCCCACCAGAGGTTGTGAACACTAGAGGAGTTAAGTTGCCTTGATTAACGTTCTGAATTCTCTCCCCGTATCCCCTTATCTTGTCGTTCTTGTTCCTCCTGTGCGCAGCATCGGGAGCTAAGTTACGGTAACATGCGGCCATGGGATAAAAAATTCTGATGTCGAAGAAGGCTCGCTGTCCAGCGTCCAGAATCCTCGAGCACTGACGTCAACACGGGCTTTGTTGGATGTGTTCGAAGTCCAATGTTGGAAGATCTCACCGTCCAATGGAAGAAGGGTTGGTTCTGCCATGACATCACGGCAGATTTCCTTCAACATATTTGCTGAGATCCCTTACTTCGTCATGCCTCATGCATATGAAGCCCCCTTTCTTGCACACTATGGCGTGATCGACGTTATAGGAAGAGCCACACATGCATTGGGAGGGCAACCCTTCTACTGGCCTACCATACCTTAGAGCATTGACATCTGTAAATTCTTGTTTATTGAGACTGAAACCATTTGCCCTTATCGGTAACGTAGTTAACCAGTTCGAGGCACCCACCTCCTGCGCTATAGCTATTTTTTTTTCAAATTATCTGGTACTTGCAGCAACAGTTGCTGCAACTTATCACTTTGGTCGTGCTGTCGTAATGGACCTTCGAATCTTGTTTACTTCACTAGTATCTACCTCCCTTGTTGCGTTCTGGGCTATTATGTGGTCCGTGAGGGCTGCCGTGAGCTTAACTGAGTTTTGATGTTCGGTGGCAGCAATCTCCTCTAGATTGGTCAATCCCATTCCTCCCAGTCTCGGTGGTACTACTACTACCCTGTACTCTGCTGTCACTCGGAATCGAATGTGACAATCATCCAGCTTTGATACAATCATATGAGTTATTAAGGATGTCACCTAGGTTGGTGAGTTCTGAGTTGACTAAAGAGGCCGATACGGAACCGGCAGGGTCGTTCACAGATGTTGCACATGTGGGGGTTACATCTAATATGGGAGAAGCGGCGGCGGCGTCTTTCCTGCGTTGGCTCTTGTCTGCCTCGTTATGCAATTGGACTAACTCGAAAGTATTGACACCTTCTTGTGTGGTGCTTCTCCAAGTGCTACTGTGTGGAGTAATCGTCTCCCAGGTGGGGAGGGATCGATTTGGCACTTTTTAGGTTTGTCTTAACACTATCCTTATACCTTTTCAGTTGCCCGACAGCGTTACGTTTCTATTCGTTAGGTGATTGTAAAGTAGCCGAGTTTGGGAGTTTACTGTCGTCCATGGGGGTTACATGGCCAGTCCAGCATAGCTGTTCATGGATAATGGTCTCCTACAGTTGGTCAGCAAGAATACTGGCGTTTGTTCTCTTCCCATCGAACTCGGAGGATGGAACGTAGACTACATTGGTGAAAGTTTTCAAGTGCCTTGAGGTGCCTCCTGTGACCCATATCTCACTGCCATATAGCAGGATGGGGAGGACCACTGCTCGATGTACGTGCAACTTTGTAGATAATTTCAGCTCCCTATACAGCTGAAGACACGGTTTCGGAGTCGGGCCGAGGCTTGAGATGCACATCTGATCAGATGTTGAATCTCTTCATCGATGTCCACAGTGATGAACAGGCGGGAGCCGAGATACCGAAAGTGGGTAACATTAGAGAGAGTAGTACTATAAGAGTGTGAACTCTCATCTTACATTACTTTTACTTTAACCTCTGACCTGTGGTAGCGTGACTCGAGGGTTAGGCCCATGGGTACATGTAATTATGGTGTCAAGCAATAGGAAGGAATAACGGTGAAGGTGAATAATAGCCCCAACATACAAATAAAATGGTTTATCAAAAGCACAAAATAGTTATTAAAATGACGTCATATTTAATGAACAAATAGGAACTCCCTGGTATAACTTATTTTGTACTGTGGCCCTTAGGCCCAATTTCCGCTTACACCACGACTGGGTGTACATATACAGTACAAGAACACACATAAACTCTCTCTCAGCACCTTAAAGCACCGTTAATACCCGTGGCAATGACGCCAGTTACCACACTTGACTGCTCAAACAGCACCAGACATAATACTCAACAGCACCAGAAATAATACTCAAGCAGCCCCAACCATGGGAGTCTCCTCACCACGTGGCACCTTTGAACAAACTCCGACAATTCCGGTGGAATAACACAACCACCAATTAGCCCTACTGAGTCATGGACTCATCCAACAATGATGGGGGCTGGCAGTTGTTTGTGTGGCCTTATGTTCTATGTCACCGCGTGGGCAGTGAACGCGTCAGGTGAAGGCTGGCCAGTGCTCTGGGGCCCATAGGTGGTAGTGGGTTCCTGACGCTCGGGTTCACGAAGCTACCCGATTCTACTGGCCTTCATACATCTCCCAAACTAGTGGAGGGCGTCCCCAAGCTACAGACACGCGGCTTAGACTCCTAAAGGAACCTGTGAGTGGAGGAGTGTGGCTCTGACTAATGGTTTTCAATAAACATCAACGTTTCAAAAGGACGTTAAGGGCGTAAAAATATTTCACTCAAAATACATCAGCTACGTTACTGTAACACTTGCATATTCAAACTATTAATTAGGTCAAATCACTTAAAATGGAAAGTTACAACACGAGAAGTGGACATACATACCTGTGAGTGGAGGAGTGTGGCGCTGACTAACGGTTTGAAAATGCCAGGCGCACTCTCCACTGCCCGCAAGGTCCGGTTGCCACTCACTCAACTATTACACTGTATTACGTTCCTGTATACTCTGACATTTGAAACTGAGACTACGAACTCAGTTTCATTCCCTAATATTCTCTTTGCAAACTATGCTCTGACTGAGCTATCGAAGGCAAGAATTAAATTGATTTCAAAAGGTTCTGGATGGCAATCCCGATGGGCGTAGCCTAAGTTAGGTTGCGTCTGACTACATCTACAAAGAAAGCTGGTTTCAAGGTTCCCTTCAGGTTAATTAACTAATTCCATAGTTAACATCCTTACAACAATTTCACTATGAGTATCAGGATCTCTGATATTCATAGGTGAAAAAGAGCTGGCAAGTCTCGGTAGGTGAAAAAGAGCTTATGAGTCTCGGTCCACCAAAATACGGCATCTGTATGACGACGTCAAAGATACAGAGAAAACGGAGGGCGTTTCCACTGGGAGACTCAGAAGGTTTACAGGTTTTGTGGACGTGGAGTGTAATATGAATTATTAGGTTTTAACAGGCTAGCCGTCATTAAGATCATGACAGTACCGTTAAGCTGGATGGATGGTGGAGGTGTGGTTGAACCAGGGGTAAGCTGAAAGAGAATCTGAGTCTTACATACATTCACCTCAAGGCCAAAGTGTGCATATGCCTCTGCGTAGGTGTTCAGGATCTCCTGTACGTCGCGTTCAGTGTGAGCGACAAAGGCGAGGTCATCTTCATACTGAAGTTCAGTATAGAAGCTGCCGACACCTTTGTTGCTGCCTGGAGTCGTCTTATGTTGAAAAGACCCTTCATTCGGTAATCAATGTCCACCCTGCCGGTTAAATTGGCACTGGTACGAGTAAAGAAGGCAGCCAAGAAAATGGAAAAGAGAGTTGGTGCTAGTACACACCCTTGCTTAACCCCCATTAGGATGGGGAAGAACTCAGACTGGGTGCCATTGTGCAGGACACTGCCGTTCATGCCATCATGGAGTTGCCTTACAACGGCGATGAATTTTGGTGGGTAGCCAAAACGTGCTGAGGGTCCACCACAGGGCTTCCCTGTTGACGGAGTCGAAGGCTTTGGTTAGGTCGATGAAACCATGTACAGGTCACAACGCTGTTCTCTGCACGTTTCCTGTCTCGGGCGGGCAGCAAAGATCATGTCAGTGGTGTCACGTGATGGTCTAAAGTCACTTTGAGATTCTGGGAAGACAGACAGACAGACAGACAGACATACATACAGACAGACAGATAGACAGACAGACAGACGATACATAGTTTTCATTCTCCCCCAAAAAGTTACACTAAAATGAAAATTGCCAGAAAAAGTACAAATGCTTCGCTCTGGAACAATAAAACTCATTCTAAAACAAAATATTTTTCATGCAAGATTTTGTTAATTTTATTGTGAAATGAAGGAGAAAATGACAATGGAGATATATTCTTTCATTTTTAGTTAATTAATATATGTCGAGCGTGTTTGTGTGTGTGTGTAATAATAATAATAATAATAGTAATAATAATAACAATAATAATAATAATAATAATAATAATAATAATAATAATTAACGGTTTATTGAAAGAGCTTGGCAGCCTGAAGGCTGAAAATATACAGTTACATAATTGGGGAATGGGTTTCGATTTACAAATAATATACAAATACCATAAGTGATACAGATAAGATATATAATAACTAGATGGGGAAAAGCTCAAACTACAGGGCATTTCAACATAGTGACAGTGCAAGAAGTAGTATTTACTGGGAGTGAATACACTGGTTTATTACAAGTTATTGATAATTTTTACAATGGTTGGGACTGGGCTGTTCTTATAGCGACCAGTTCGTGCACGTATGGGCTGGATGCGGTTGTGGTGTCGAACAGCAATTCTCGGGCCAGGGATCTCAGGTGGTAGTAGGAGCCGGTGTCGAGGATGGTGCAGAAGCTTCTTACCAAATTTGCAGATGAGGTCGTGGTGATGGTCAGTGAGAGTCGAAAGGGTCAGTGTGTTGAGCGCTTCTTGATATGTGGAGTAGGAAGGGGAGAGAATAATCTGTGTGTGTGTGTGTGTGTGTGTGTGTGTGTATGTGTGTGTGTAACAACAGTAACAACAACAACAGCCACCATAACATATCACTAACACTGCCATATTAGAATAACAAAAATAACCCAGTAATAACATTGACATTAACACTACACATAACAATAACAGCTATCGTAACAAACTTTACTATCGGCCACAATACAACAATAACAATGTGAAGTCACTACAGTAATAATAAAAACAGAAGTAGCAGCAACAGTAAAAATACATCAACAGTTGTAGCAACAACGGTAAAAATACACCAACAACAGGATAACGTCACATACACCTGTAGACGCGGACCCTGACGTCACATATACCTGTAGAAACACACGCGGACGTCACATATACCTGTAGAAGCGCACTCTGATGTCACATACACCTGCATAAGCGCACTCCGACGTCACATACACCTGTAGAAGCGCACTCTGACGTCACAAATTCAGGTAACTTTCAGGAAAAGAGAGTCAGCAGTTTTAACCAAGCAGTCGACAAGATGAAACGCTCACTGGCGCGTGTACGGGCGGGCCACGGACGAGTACGGACGACTACGGACGACAACAACAACATTCAAGAAACAACAAAATTAAATAAAATGAAAGACAAAACCTTAACAACGATGATGAAACCGAATAATAATATTAATAATAATAATAATTATAATAATTATAATAATAATTATAATAGCAACAACAACAATAAACTCGCACAACTTAAAAAATAGTATTGTATTACCACATTAGAAAGCACACATTAAGAAAAGTTAGTTCACACACACGAAAATTTAACTCATGTGATGTTAGCAATGTACTAACTCAGAATTATTTGACACATACCTTACAAAAAACTTGGGTGAATGTGGCGTTAACCTCACTAAAACCTGGAGTGACGGAGGCATGTTAGTCTGGGATACGGGTGACCCTCTCTGTTTTAACCAGTGCTAATATGTTGGTGCCTACCTGTGCGTTTATTAAGTCTCTTGATGTTTGTGTTTATTGGGAGTCATGTCAGAGACAGTTGTTGTCATGTCAGAGACAGTTGGTTTCATACCAGAGGCAGTTGCTATGTCAGTGGTAGTTATTGTAATGTCGGTGGTAGTTGGTGTCATGTCGGTGGTAGTTGGTGGCATGTCAGTGGTAGTTGGTGTCATGTCAGAGGTAGTTTTTGTCATGTTCGTGGTAGTTGTTGTCATGACAGAGGCAATTGTTGTCATGTCAGTGGTAGTTGGTGTCATGTCAGAGGCAGTTGTCATGTCAGGGGTAGTTGTTTTCATGTTCGTGGTAGTTGTTGCCATGTCAGTGGTAGTTGTTGTCATGTCAGTGGTAGTTGTTGCCATGTCAGAGGCGATTGTTGTCATGTCAGTGATAGTTGTTGTCATGTCAGGGGTAGTTTTTGTCATGTCAGGGGTAGTTGTTGTCATGTCAGGGGTAGTTGTTGTCATGTCAGAGGCGGTTGTTGTCATGTCAGGGGTAGTTGTTGTCATGTCAGGGGTAGTTGTTGTCATGTCAGGGGTAGTTGTTGTCATGTAAGGGGTAGTTGTTGTCATGTAAGGGGTAGTTGTTGTCATTTCAGTGGTAGTTGGTGTCATGTCAGAGGCAGTTGTTGTTATGTTAGTGGTAGTTCTTGTCATGTCAGTGGCAGTTGTTGTCAAGTCAGTGGCAGTTGTTGTCATGTCAGAGACAGTTGTTGTCATGTCAGTGGTAGAAGTTGTCATGTTGGTGGTAGTTGTTGTCATGTCAGTGGTAGTTGTTGTCATGTCAGTGGTAGTTGTTGTCATGTCAGAGGTAGTTATTGTCATGTCAGTGGTAGTTGTTGTCATGTCAGTAGTAGTTGTTGTCATGTCAGAGGTAGTTATTGTCATGTCAGTGGTAGTTGTTGTCATGTCAGTAGTAGTTGTTGTCATGTCAGTGGTAGAAGTTGTCATGTTGGTGGTAGTTGTTGTCAGGTGGTAGTTGTTGTCATGTCAGTGGTAGTTGTTGTCATGTCAGTAGTAGTTGTTGTCATGTCAGAGGTAGTTATTGTCATGTCAGT
Source organism: Homarus americanus (assembly GCF_018991925.1). Classification (NCBI taxonomy): domain Eukaryota; kingdom Metazoa; phylum Arthropoda; class Malacostraca; order Decapoda; family Nephropidae; genus Homarus; species Homarus americanus. The sequence continues at coordinate 1,011,832 of NW_024730202.1, read as the reverse complement.
GGTAGTTGTTGTCATGTCAGTAGTAGTTGTTGTCATGTCAGAGGTAGTTGTTGTCATGTCAGTAGTAGTTGTTGTCATGTCAGAGGTAGTTATTGTCATGTCAGTGGTAGTTGTTGTCATGTCAGTAGTAGTTGTTGTCATGTCAGAGGTAGTTATTGTCATGTCAGTGGTAGTTGTTGTCATGTCAGAGGTAGTTATTGTCATGTCAGTGGTAGTTGTTGTCATGATTGTTGTCATGTCAGTGATAGTTGTTGTCATGTCAGTGGTAGTTGTTGTCATATCAAGGATAGTTGTTGTCATGTCAAGGGTAGTTGTTATGTCAGGGGCAGTTGTCATATCACTTAGTTGTTATAATGTCACTTGAGGCTAGTGTCATGTCAGGTAATTGTCATGTTATTTTCCCTCCTAAAGCTACACTAGAGAGGCAGTGTTTGTTCAAAGAAGCAAAAGTTATTAATACATACAGCACAGTTTACTACACTAAAATAATGAAATAAATCGACCTCATTTATGTAATCTGTATGTATATCCTGGCGGTGGGCTTTAGTACTAACAATAATACCATATTCTTGAGGGAAATTGTACTGATTCTAAGGTAATGATCAAATCCTCTTTCCCTTTATTTCAAGTTATTTATCACCATATAGAGGTAACAGTACATAAACAACTGATTAATAGGCCACTTCATAAATCGGTATGAAATCTGGGTAAAGTTCCACATAAATCTGACTTTCTTTATTGTGTCTATTTCATACAACAGATTTACTCCCCATTGACCGCAGAGAATATTTTTTTCTGCTCTTCATAAAAAAATAATGAGATAAGGGCGGACTAGGACTCTGTGAGTTACCATCGCCTCAGACACGTGACTTTGTTGATATGAAGGAGAGAGAGAGTTACTGGTGGCGACGAAGGTCTTGGCTGTTACGTCTTGTTGGTTTGAGTTTTATGGATGAAAGTCCACAGCAAATTAAGGGTCTCATTATGATTAGAAACATCTGCTTATTTCACCTGATTAATAAACATCTTAGTCCTATCCTAACTTAACCTAAGCTAATCTAACCTAATTTAACATAATCTAACCTAAATCGGCATTACTAGGCTTACGATCCTAGTGTTAATTCTTTTTCAATTCCTTCTTTATGTTTTGTTTTGTCTATCTGTTTGTCTGTCTGTCTGTCTGTCTGTCTACTTGTGTGGCTGTCTGTTTGTCTGTCTATCTGTCTCTAGTAAGGACATAACACCGTGTCTGTGCCCCCCTCACCTTTTCGAGTACCCAGTGGCAGTAGTCATAGTCAGACATCTTAACACTTGCTGTAAGGAGGAGGAAGAGGCGGAGGGGAAGTAGGAGGAGGTGGTGGTGGTGAAGACTCTCTTATTCAAGGAGCTGCATAGTGTATTGTGTGAGATTCCCACAGTCCTCAAGAGCGTGTAGTGTAATATGTCACTCTCAGGGCGTCGCAATGAGGGCTTCAGACTAAGGGCGTCACTCTCTTACAGCGTCACACTCACACACTGTCATACACTCACACCGAAACACTCTCACACACTGCCAAACACTTCCTTGGCCTCACAGTCACACATCGCTACACTCACCGGCACACTCACACAGTGACATACACCGTCACACAGTTTCACACACTGCCACACTCTCACAGCGCCAAACTCCCGCACAATAGGTCGCCCGCATCCCATGGCCTCCACACCACACCACACAACACCCATATTGTCACGTGATGGCTGAGTGTTGACACGAAGGAGACTACCAAGAATAGTATTTTATATAACGTTGACATTGGGAAAAGTTATACAAGTCCTGATATAGCTTTGTATAGTGTGTGTGTGTGTGTGTGTGTGTGTGTGTGTGTGTGTGTGTGTGTGTGTGTGTGTGTCAGGGTGTTACACAGGAGAGGAATTACGAATGAAAAATAAAATAATAAACAAGAATGTTAAAAAATTACCAGTAAATATATTAGTTCTTGACTATGAGTTTTTATATTGAAACAGTTTCGTATACAAAATATAACCTTTCATACTGTTCCGTTTATGGTTGTAATGTTTTATTTATGTAACCGCATCATGTTCCTTTTATATTGTGAAATATTATATACAGGAAAATTCTGGTATCCCTCACAAAATGGCGCCTCTGTCACTGTTACTGGTACCTTTCTCAACATGGCGTCTATTCACCGTTACTGGTATACATCTCAACATGACGTCTAATCACTGTTACTGGTATCCCTCTCAACATGGCGCCTCCCGTGTCCGTTTCCCTGACCACATAACTTCAAGGTCCAAATAACAAACCAAATTTTTTCTAACTCAAACACGATGAATTGATCTAATAAACACATTGGAACGCGTAAAATGTATGCTAGAAAGGATATGTAGTTTTATACATACAGGGACAATTAACATATTGATTAAGCTTATAATATATGATCAATAGAAGTACATAATATTATATTCTAGTAGATATATTAAAAACTATATATATTTTTTATAGAAGATAAAATCACTCCTCTTATTACAGGTAAAAATAATAAGGTAAAGGTTGTTATTGAAATTCATTGCGTTATATTATGTTATATTAAATTCTCGGCTGAGCGTCCCGTTGGTACACAGCCGAGGGCGGAGAGGAACCAGTCGTCAGAAGGCCTCGCTGGTGACTCTCGGTAACTCTCAAGGTTGTATTTTCGATGTTTAGAATCACCTGAAGATTGGTCTTCCTCACCAAGTATATTACACCTAATGTTACCTTGGGAGTTAAGTTAGGTTAGGTTGAGGGTGTAGAAGGGTGATGGGGTAGGGTGGGGAGAGAGAGGAAGGATGATAGGGTGGGGAGAGGGAAGGGGTGATGGGGTAGGGTGGGGAGAGAGGGAAGGGTGATGGGGGTAGGGGTGGGGGAGGAGAGGGAAGGGTGATATAGTGGGAAGAGGGGAAGGGTGATGTAGTGGGAAGAGGGGAAGGTGATGGAGGGGTGATGGGGAAGGGGAGAGAGGGAAGGGTGATGGGGTAGGGGTGGGGAGAGGGAAGGGTGATGGGGCATGGGGTGGTAGGGAAGAGAGAAGGAGAAGGGAGAGGGGTGATGGGGAAAGGTGATGGATGGGGGGAGAGTGGGGATAGGGGTGGGGAGGGAGTGGGGAAGGAAGAGGGAGGGATGGGGAAGAGGGAGATGGGACAGGGCGACCGGGTGGGGAGAGGGGTTAAGAGAGAGGGGTGCACACGTGGCGCGGCACCAAGATGAAATTCAGATGAGGCGCGGGATGCGTGCTGCACGTGTTGCCCCGTGACGTCATTTGTTGACACGTGTGCACGCCCACTGCTTGACGGATGGGTGGCGGGGATGATGGGAGGGGGAGAGAGAGGAGAGGAGGGGATAGAAAGGAGAGGGAAAGGGAGGAGAGGAGAGGGAGTAGAGGAGGGGGAGAGAGAGGTCAGGTGATGATGTGAGGTAGATGAGGGAGGAGGGAGAAGTGCTTGGAAGAAGAGGGGATAGATACGGGAGAGGAAAGAGAGGAGGAGTGGGACGAGAGGAAGGATAGGAGAGAGGAGAGGGGGAGGGAGAGGACGAGAGGGAAGGGAGAGGGGGGAGGAGGAAATGGAGGAAGTGGCAATAAAGACTGAATTGAACAAAACAATTATGATTGAGACGGAATAACCGACGCTGAGGGAGAGGGAGGGAGGAACAATGACGGAGAAATGTGTGGGAAGATGGAGGGAACATGAGAGAAGGAAGGAAGGAATTTGAGGGAGGGATGGACAGAACGTGAAGGAGGGATAGAGGGAGTGTGGGAGCACGGAGTAGGAAGGGAGGGAGAGTGAGAGAGGAGATAATAATATGATGAAAGATGAACCCCTCCCCACCACCAACACATAACCAGTTGTATTATTGTCTCCATACGCTACCACATCCTGGATCAACACTTGTATATTGTAACGCCTCTTATTAGTTGTTTATTGTCTCATGTTTTGCGTTCGTGGTTTGGCGTCTGGATGTCTGTCCGTATCTGTCTGCCTTGGTGTCTGTTCGTCTACATAAGAACATAAGAAAATAAGGAGTCTGCAATAGGCCGGTTGGCCTGTGCATGGCAGCTCCTGTCGAGAGTTACTACCACTCTCTATCATCCATGAATCTATCTAGCCTCCTTTTGAAACTTTCCAGAGTTCCCGCACTTACTACAAAGCTTGTTCCACTCGTCCACCACCCTATTTGTGAACCAGTTTCTTCCTATCTCCCTCCTAAACCTAAACTTATCCAACTTGAATCCGTTGCTCCGAGTCCTATCCTGCTCGGATATTATAAGAACTTTATCTATATCCCCTTTATTGATTCCTTTCACCCACTTAAATACTTCTATCATATCTCCCCGCACTCTTCGTCTTTCTACGGAATGCAAGTTAAGTTTCTTTAACCTATCCTGATATGGAAGGTTTCTAAGTCCCGGAATCATTTTTGTCATTCTTCGCTGCACCGACTCTAGTGAATTGATATCCATTCTATAATAGGGGCACCAGAACTGAATCGCATAATCGAGGTGCGGCCTGACTAGCGCAAGATATAGTTGCAATAAGACCTCTGCACTCTTGTTACTTACACTTCTAGATATAAAACCCAATACTCTGTTTGCCTTATTTCGAACATTAACGCACTGTTTTCTAGGCCGTAGGTCCGGGCTTACAAGTACCCCTAGGTCTCTTTCACAAGTCGACATCTCTAGGTTGATGTTGTTAAGGCTGTATACATTATAAGTATTTGTTCTTCCAATATTAAGTACGCTGCACTTGCTGGTGTTGAATTTCATTTGCCATTTTTCAGACCACCCCTGCAGTTTATTTAGATCCTCCTGTAATGCATTTGCATCCTGCCCTGTCTTGGTGTCTGTCTTTGTGTTTGTCTGGGCGTGTGTCTGTCTTGGTGTCTGTCGTTGTGTTTGTCTGGGCGTGTGTCTGTCTTGGTGTCTGTCTTTGTGTTTGTCTGGGCGTGTGTCTGTCTTGGTGTCTGTGTTCTGGGCGTGTGTCTGTCTTGGTGTCTGTCTTTGTCTGGGCGTGTGTCTGTCTTGGTGTCTGTCTTTGTGTTGTCTGGGCTGTGTGTCGTGTGTCTGTCTTGGTGTCTGTGTCTGTCTGTTGTGTTTGTCTGGGCTGTGTGTCTGTCTTGGTGTCTGTCTTGTGTTTCTGGGCGTGGTCTGTCTTGGTGTCTGTCGTTGTGTTTGTCTGGGCGTGTGTCTGTCTTGGTGTCTGTCTTGTGTTTGTCTGGGCGTGTGTCTGTGTGTCTGTGTCTGTGTGTCTGTCTTGGTGTCTGTCGTGTGTGTCTTGGTGTCTGGTGTTTGTTCGTGTGTCTGTCTTGGTGTCTGTCGTTGTGTTTGTCTGGGCGTGTGTCTGTCTGGTCTGTCTTTGTGTGTTGTCTGTTTGGTGTCTGTGTCTGGGCGTGTGTCTGTGTGTCTGTCGTTGTGTTTGTCATCTGTCGTTGTGGTCTGTGTGTCTGTCTTGGTGTCTGTCTTTGTGTTTGTCTGGGCGTGTGTCTGTCTTTGGTGTCTGTCTTGTGTTTCTTGTGTCTGTCTTGGTGTCTGTCTTTGTGTTTGTCTGGGCGTGTGTCTGTCTTGGTGTCTGTCTTTGTGTTTGTCTGGGCGTGTGTCTTGGTGTCTGTCTTTGTGTTTGTCTGGGCGTGTGTCTGTCTTGGTGTCTGTCGTTGTGTTTGTCTGGGCGTGTCTGTCTTGGTGTCTGTCTTTGTGTTGTCTGGGCGTGTGTCTGTCTTGGTGTCGTCGTTGTGTTTGTCTGGGCGTGTGTCTGGTGTTTGTCTGGGCGTGTCTGTCTTTGGTGTCTGTCTTTGTCTGGGCGTGTGTCTGTCTTGGTGTCTGTCGTTTGTGTCTGTGTGTCTGGGCGTGTGTCTGTCTTGGTGTCTGTCGTTGTGTTTGTCTGGGCGTGTGTCTGTCTTGGTGTCTGTCGTTGTGTTTGTCTGGGCGTGTGTCTGTCTTGGTGTCTGTCTTTGTGTTTGTCTGGGCGTGTGTCTGTCTTGGTGTCTGTCCGTTTGTGTGTCCGTTTATCCGGTTGCCTGTGTATTTTGGTGTTAGTTTGTCTGAATATCTGTCTGTCTGTCTGTCTGTCTGTCTGTTCGTGTGGTTGTCTGTCTGTCTGTCTTTTTCTGTCTCAGCTGTCACCAATAAGACAGTGACAGAAAGCTGGCCAATGGGTAAAAACCACATCGTAAGAGGCTGACCCTGATTTAAGGTTTGCTTTATAAGGTCAGGTTAGGTCATAAGATTAGGTCAAAGGTCACGGATCAGTTAGGATATATTAGTGTTGATATAACACGATATATCTTATAGAGGATCATCATCACGTCTTTATAACACACACACACACACACACACACACACACACACACACACACACACACACACACACATACATACATGCATACACACATCTTAACAACACCCTGTATGCATCTCGGTAAGACTACATCAATAACATTTAATAACTAAGCCATCATAATACAGTATATACAACCACTATTACCTGAGAATATTTGTAATACACCCTCGATAATTTTGTCATATGAAAGCTTTTAACTCTACTTAAATTAGAAGGTAAATTTTCTGGTAAATATTTCTCATAAAAAATAATTATCTAGTATTAGAATTTTCATATTGTCTTTAAGAATTTTATAATTCTTGAGAAATATTATATCTTAACTCAAAGCCGAAGTTATGTAATGTAAGGCAAGCTTTAGTATTTAGTTTTGAAAATTACATATACAGTCCAGGTATATTAATCTGATCACCTGAGTATTAGGAACCCCAATTTATATCACCTATTGATTAAATTACCTGAAACTACCTGAGGAGAGGGGGGGGGGGTAGGTTAGATTATTTTCCAAAGTTGTTGTCATTAGCGGAACAAAATCTTAGTTGTGACATAATCCCAGAGGAAAACGTCAATATTATCTCATAATGTTTCAAATCGAAAACAAAGAAATATATAATTCCCCAGATATTATTAGATATTACATAGATATTAATCATAAATGAAATGTTAAGTTTCCTTAATTAATATATCTTGCTGTTCGCTGTAGCTTTGTTAGCTTTCTTCATAATAAATGTTTAAAATCGACAAAACTATTTATAATCACTCGGTAAGATTAGTCGTAGAGTATTACCCGTTCACTAGACAGGCGAGGTCTGTAGAGAGATGAGTAGAAGTTAGGTTACGTTTAGGGTAGAGTCAGGTTAGGGTTATGTTAAGTTAGGTTAGGTTCGGGAGGTTTAGGTTAGGTTTGGTTAGGTTAGGTTAGGTTTGGTTAGAGTAACATTATCACAGGCGATATAAAAATAAAATAATAAATGAAAATAAAATAAACTTTCAAACCAATTCATAAAACCTCTGAAAAAAGTTATATTCATATTGAAAGTATATGAATATTTCAGATGTAATTTTATATAAATATACATAAATTAAATTAGTCATTTTGTATGACACGGAAAATGTACGATATGTAAATTTATGTATTAATATATGAGTAATACTGGTAAACAGTATGACAGAGTTAGTGACGGTAAATACTCGCCCGTGTGTGTTGTTGAACTACAGTATATCACTCGCCGCCGTCAGGTGTGTGTTGTTGAACTACAGTATATCACTCGCCGCCGTCAGGTGTGTGTTGTTGAACTACAGTATATCACTCGCCGCCGTCAGGTGTGTGTTGTTGAACTACAGTATATCACTCGCCGCCGTCAGGTGTGTGTTGTTGAACTACAGTATATCACTCGCCGCCGTCAGTTGAACTGTGTGTTGTTGTTGAACTAGTATATCACTCGCCGCCGTAGGTGTGTTGTTGAACTACAGTATATCACTCGCCGCCGTCAGGTGTGTGTTGTTGAACTACAGTATATCACTCGCCGCCGTCAGGTGTGTGTTGTTGACTACACAGTATATCAACTACGTATATCCGCCGCCGTCAGGTGTGTGTTGTTGAACTACAGTATATCACTCGCCGCCGTCAGGTGTGTGTTGTTGAACTACAGTATATCACTCGCCGCCGTCAGGTGTGTGTTGTTGAACTACAGTATATCACTGCCGCCGTCAGGTGTGTGTTGTTGAACTAGTATATCACTCGCCGCCGTCAGGTGTGTGTTGTTGAACTACAGTATATCACTCGCCGCCGTCAGGTGTGTGTTGTTGAACTACAGTATATCACTCGCCGCCGTCAGGTGTGTGTTGTTGAACTGTTCACTCGCCGCCGGTGTTGTTGATGAACTACAGTATATCACTCGCCGCCGTCAGGTGTGTGTTGTTGAACTACAGTATATCACTCGCCGCCGTCAGGTCAGGTGTGTGTTGTTGAACTACAGTATATCACTCGCCGCCGTCAGGTGTGTGTTGTTGAACTACAGTATATCACTCGCCGCCGTCAGGTGTGTGTTGTTGAACTACAGTATATCACTCGCCGCCGTCAGGTGTGTGTTGTTGAACTACAGTATATCACTCGCCGCCGTCAGGTGTGTGTTGTTGAACTACAGTATATCACTCGCCGCCGTCAGGTGTGTGTTGTTGAACTACAGTATATCACTCGCCGCCGTCAGGTGTGTGTTGTTGAACTACAGTATATCACTCGCCGCCGTCAGGTGTGTGTTGTTGAACTACAGTATATCACTCGCCGCCGTCAGGTGTGTGTTGTTGAACTACAGTATATCACTCGCCGCCGTCAGGTGTGTGTTGTTGAACTACAGTATATCACTCGCCGCCGTCAGGTGTGTGTTGTTGAACTACAGTATATCACTCGCCGCCGTCAGGTGTGTGTTGTTGAACTACAGTATATCACTCGCCGCCGTCAGGTGTGTGTTCGCCATGTTTCCCACACTCGCCCTCCATCTTCTCCCTATCCTCTTTAATTTTGTATTTAGTATTGGCTTCTCCTTGCGAGTTCCCAGGGTTCCAATAATAGCATCGGTGTGCGCTGCTAAACGCTCCCCGGAGACGGATTTAATCCCATATCAGCACCAGGGGCTAATACGCTGGCTCACGTCAGCTATAGATTTCCAGTCACAGCGATTCGATCTTTTCTCTTATGTTTCGTTTGATCAGAACAAATGAACATAAAATTTAATTTCAAAATCAGTAAATAGAACAAGATTTCTTGTCCTTTTTTAAAATACCCAATATAATAAGATATTCTAGTATTTAAAATAGTCTTCTAGTCTCGATAAAGCCGACTGACAGACACAGAGGCGTTTCTTTAATGTCATCAGTATTAAGGGTAATCACAACAAAAGAACCCCCTCCCCCCTGATTAGACCGCCCTGATAACCTGCCAAAGGGCCGAATAATCCTTTGTTGACAACGGATTCTGACAGTTTCCGTGTAATCTATACTATCAGCCTAATTTTTGTTTTGGTGGCGTGAGCCCTTTAGGTTAGGTGGGCCATGGTGCACATACTAATACAAGCACACACACACACACACTCACAATAACTCGAACAGACACACACAAACATACACGTACTGGTAAACACACACACACACACACACACATATATATATATATATATATATATATATATATATATATATATATATATATATATATATATATATATATATATATATATATAGATATATATGCAAGTAAATCACTGTAAGTGCGCGTGATCTGGTTATCAGCATATATATATATATACACACATTGCACACACACACGGGAGACAAAGAAGTAGACAGTGATCAATATAGTGGTGGTGGCGGTACTCTTTCCTCCCTTAACACGGCTGCTGGCTGGTAGTGGTGGTGGCGGTACTCTTTCCTCCCTTAACACGGCTGCTGGCTGGTAGTGGTGGTGGCGGTACTCTTTCCTCCCTTAACACGGCTGCTGGCTGGTAGTGGTGGTGGAGGTACTCTTTCCTCCTTAACACGGCTGCTGGCTGGTAGTGGTGGTGGCGGTACTCTTTCCTCCCTTAACACGGCTGCTGGCTGGTAGTGGTGGTGGCGGTACTCTTTCCTCCCTTAACACGGCTGCTGGCTGGTAGTGGTGGTGGCGGTACTCTTTCCTCCCTTAACACGGCTGCTGGCTGGTAGTGGTGGTGGTGATGGTGGTTATGCACCACCACCACCACAGACAGCAACAGTAAATAAATGCAATTATGTAATATTACCAACAAATGTAATTCAACTCACAGCATCAAATCATTACATCTCATGTGTACTTTAAGTCTGTCCATATGTAGTTTTATAAGCGGGATAACACACACACGATATTTAAATACACACACACACACACACACACACACACATAGAACTTGTTGTATTTAGGGATACCAACACTAAAATAAATATTTGACTGTCCACGTGTTGGAAACAATCAGCGCCCAAAAATATGAAGTTATACTCAAAAGCCAAAAAATCATTAATAATCAGGTACTTACTTCTCTAACCCAACCTAACGCTAACTTAACCTAACGCTAACTTAACCTAACGCTAACTTAACCTAACGCTAACTTAATTTCACCTAAGGCTAATTTAACTTAACCTAACTTTACCTAACGCTAACCTAACTTAACCTAACTTTACCTAACGCTAACCTAACTTAACCTAATGCTTACGTAACTTAACCATAGAATGCGGGAAATCAAAGTATAAACGTTTTAGTCACTGTTATGTCTTATATCGGGTTAAAAAAGTTTGTTTTATGTTGTGTTGATTAGATGCGGCGGCTAAGTGGATACTGCACTCGGTACCCGTCCTAAATATGACTGGTTTGCATTCAAGGTATACGGTGCCTGGCTACACTCCTCTCTTATACACCGAGGATTAGCTTTCAGTGTCCTGTATCCGCACTGCCCCTAACAGCCCTTCAAGCGTACCAATATTACTGTGACGATATTCCCAATTTAAGCTATGTCACCAGAAATAGAATAAAAGCACTGTAAAATATCACTAAGTTTCACTTGTTTATTATAGCTATTAATTAAAAAAAAATCATCGCTCATGAGAATATTGAACCCGTGAATTCCTTTGATTGTGAAAGAATTCTAAAAAATCTGAAGATAATTGGGTAAAGAGTTGATTTTGTTGGGAATTTACTAAAAGAGGGATTGCGTAAACGTGGGCACATGGAGCACAAAATACAGTAAAAACGAATCACAGCTTAGGTCTTAAAGTGCAGTGCACCGTCTTAGTTTCAACAGGTAAGATCATCTAATATTAAGTAAGATATTCTTCCCTGAGAGAATCGTCCGTCACCCCCGGCAGGAGGAAGACGGTGACTGGTTCCTCTTAATTCCTCATATACAGAAATCAATTTACAGTCGGAGATTTCCCCCCGGCGTGTTGTCTGGTGTATTTAGTACGGGACTATGGGCTCAGGGGCCTCCGCTGTACAGGTCACACTCCCCTCCCTGTATCGGGGCTTTCAGCTGACCCGGTGTAGGGGGATAATGACCTCTACCACAAGGGGTGTTAGAGGCGAAGGGGCAGGTACTTGAGGTGGAGGTATACACCCTTATAGCCAGGCAGCTGGGGAGGGAGAGAGCCCTGGGCTATTTACCTACTGGTGACAGATTAAGGTTCGCGGCCGGAAAATTGGTCGTTTCCCATGGCCTTGGCGTCATTAAAGGGATTGTTGGTGTCTCTTTAAACAGCCCTTTAGCCCAGCGTGGCACACGCTGGCCACGCGCCAGCGATCTGTGGAGCGACTGTCACTTGTTGACCTCCCGGGGACAATAGGATGCGCGGGAACTGACTCACTCATTCTTTCTCTCTGCCTTGTTGTTCCTTTTATACTTCCGCACCCCCCACACCTCCCCGCCCGCCTGTACCTGCACCGCCACACCTACTGCCACACCTCCCCACCCTCCTGCACCCGCGCTGCCAAACCGACTGCCACACCTCCCTGCCAGCCTGTACCCGCACCTCCACATCTACTGCCACACCTCCCTGCCCTCCTGTACCCGTGCCGTCACATCTAGTGCAAAACATTCCCCGTCCTCCTATACCCGCGCCGCCACACCTCCCGCCTTCCTATACCCGCGCTCCCTGCCTTCCCATACCCGCGCCGCCACACCTCCCGCCTTCCTATACCCGCGCCACCACACTCCTGCCTCCTATACCCATGCCGCCACACCTCCTGCCCTCCCCATACCGCGCCACCACACCTCCTCGCCCTCCTATACCTGCAACCACAAAACCTACTGTATACCCGCGCCGCCACCTCCTGCCCTCCTATAACTGCACCGCCACACCTACCGTGTACCCGCCGCCACCACCTCCTATGCGCCACACCTCTGCCTGCACCGCCACACCTGCCCCCATACACCTCCCGCCCTCCTGCTGCCCCGCCACACCTCCGCCCTCCTATACGCGCCGCCCACCTCCCGCCCTCCCTATGCCTGCACCGCCACACCTCTCCTGCCCCACACTCCCGCCCTATACCCTACACCGCCACACCTCCCGCCCTCCTATGCCTGCAGCGCCACACCTCCTGCCCTCCCATACCCGCGCCGCCACACTTCCTGCCCTCCTATGCCTGCACCGCCACACCTCCCGCCCTCCCATGCCTGCACCGCCACACCTCCTGCCCTCCTATACCAAGGCTGCCACCCTCCCGCCCTCCCAGCACACACGCCACACATACCTGCACCGCCACCTCCCGCCCTCCTATGCCTGCACCGCCACACCTCCCGCCCTCCCATGCCTGCACCACACCCTCCTGCCTCCCATGCCTGCACCGCCCACTCCCGCCATGCCTGCACCGCCACCTCCCACCCCCATATACCTGCACCGCCACATGCCTGCACCGCCCTCCCATACCTGCACCGCCACACCTCCCGCCCTCCTATGCCTGCACCGGCCACGCCCTCCCGCCCTCCCATGCCTGCACTCACCTCCTCCCCCTATCCGCAAACCTCCCGCCCTCCCTATGCCTGCACCCACACCTCCCGCCCTCCTATGCCTGCACCGCCACACCTCCTGCCCTCCCATGCCTGCACCGCCACACCCTCCTGCCCTCCCATACCTGCACCGCCACACCCCTAATCCCCCTGCCACACTCCATGCCAGCACCGCCACACCTCCCGCCCTCCCATGCCTGCACCACACCTCCCGCCCTCCTATGCCTGCACCGCCACACCTCCCGCCCGCCTATACCCTCACCACTATATCTAAAACAAAACAGTCAATTCGTAAGTACAATTTCTTTGGTTACGCTCAATAGACAAGTGATGGCAGGTTGGCTACACCACCCACCATCACGGACGGGTGGGTGACAGTGGGCGGCACGTGCTACTGGTGAAGGTAAACATGGGCGGCCGGTGGGCTGGTGGGGGGATGTGGACAATTGGGTGAGTGGGTGGGTGGGTTGGTGGTAGAGGGGAGTGGACGAGAGGGAAGGTGGCACGTGGCAGATGGGGCGGAGAGGGCGTGTGAGAGGTGGATGGCGTGTGAGAGGGGGATGGCGTGTGTGAGAGGGCGTGGAGTGGGTCGGCAGCAGGAGGCGCGCAGCATGCCCTCAAGGACCACTTCTGTTTCTCATTTGAAATTCATTCGACTTTAAGTATTAACTTTTACCAGGTGGTGTTGAGTCTGTCCTAGCAGGTGGTGTTGCGTCTGTCCTATCAGGTGATGTTGAGTCTGTCCTAACAGTTGGTGTTGTGTCTGTTCCAGCAGGTGGTGTTGACTTTGTCCTAACAGGTGGTGAGTTAGCTAGGTTAAGTTAGGGTTAGTTCAAGTTTGGCAAGGTTATATTAGGTTAGGTTTGGTTAGGTTGTATTAGGTTAGTTTTTGGTTGGGTTGGGTTACGTTAAGTTAGGTTAGCTAAGCTTACGGTTAAGGTAATTAATCTTCAGGTGAAATAAGCTGGGGGCTTAATTTTCAGGTGAAAGAAGCTGGGGGCTAACCTTCAAGTGAAATAAGCTGGAGTCCAATATTCAGGTGAAATAAGCTGGGAGCAAAACTTCAGGTGAAATAAGCTGGGGTCTGATCTGCAAGTGAAATAAGCTGGGTTGTGTAATCTTCAGGTGATCCCCTTTATCTTAATAACAATAACAGTTCAACATAAAATTTGTTATCATGGTTACTATAAGTTATGATGACATAATGCTCATTTACACTCAGGGTCATTCACTAAATTATTAAATTAATCGCATGGATGAGTTACGCCACTAAAAACATGTCACATTATCGTGTTTCGTCATACTTTCATTATTTTTGGTGTTTCGTTTTTTTCTTTCTATCATTATTTTCTCTTAGGCATCATGTTTTCACTTTATCCTTATTTCATTATTTTTTTGTTTCATCATATAATCTCCCATTTCCCTAATTCATCAAGTTTTCTTTGTTTTCCTTGATTCGTCATATTTATTTCTCATTCTAAATAATTACGATGAATTAACTAATTAAATGGGTCTTTTATTTATTTATTTGGAGTTTTTGGAATTTTATCTCTTATCTTTGTTTAGCATATTGCATTGATAAAAATAACTTGTATATTTAAACGTAACTCGTATTCTCAAAGTAACTCATATTTCTAAAAGTAACACGTATTTTTAAATTAACTGGTATTCTCAAAAGTAAGTCGGAAATTTTCAAAAGTCAAACGCAAATTTTCAAAAGTAACTCACAATTTTGGATAAGTAATTGGACCCTTCAGAGCAAGAGCGTTGAGTACAGGATCCTAACATGATAATAAGGCTTGCCACTGGTGTATATATCGCTCATATTCTTTCTCTCTGTTTACATTCCCAGGATGGGGGGAGGGTGGGAGGGAAGGAGGGAGGGAGGGTAGGAGGAAGGGTGGGAGGAAAGGAGGGAGGGAGGGTAGGAGGAAAGGTGGGTGGGTGGGAGGGATGGAGGGAGGAGATGAAAAGGGTAGGAAGGAAGGAAGGAAAAAGAAGGAAGGGAGGGAAGGAGGAAAGTACTAAGGAAAGGAATGAAGGAAGGAAGGAAGGAAGGACGGAAGGAAGGGAAGGAGTAAAGTACTAAGGAAACGATGGAAGGAAAGAAGGAACGGAAAGAAGGAAGAAAGGGCGGAAAGGAGGAATGTACTAAGGAAGGAAGGAAGGAAGGAAGTGGTGGCTGGGTGGAGCATCAGATAACAGGTGTTGGTCTTGCACAAAGGTTCGAGTCTCCCACACCCCAGCCACCACCCTCCACTAATACCCTCCTAACCCCTCCCAGGGCACAGCGGGGGATCACTCTCACACCCCCTGTGATCCCCACCCCCCGCTGTGACTCCCAGGCTGTGCACACACACACACACACACACACACACACACACACACCCACACACTCACACATGCACAGTCATAGTACACACACATGCACACACACACACACACAGTCACATTCAAAACCAGTCACATTCAAAATCAGTCACAGTGGATGGCGGATTATGATGTGGTATACCTCGACTTTAGTAAAGCCTTCGCCCTAGTCCCCCCACAAAAAACTAATACGAAAAGTGGAGGCTCATGGAATTGGAGGAGATATTCTAAAATGGATTAAGGCGTGGTTACAGGACAGGAAACAGCGAGTAAGCATTAACGGCACTAAATTCGATTGGGGTAATGTCACCTGTTGAGTATCCCAAGGCTCAGTACTTGGACCATTACTATCTATTATATACATGAACGATATAGATATAGGTGGAGACAGCAACGTAAGTAAATTTGCTGGCGAGACTAAAATAGGACGTGCAATTAAATGTGACGAGGACTCTGGAAAACTACAGGACGATCTAAAAAAAATCGAATGGTCTGAAAAATGGCAGATGACATTTAATGTGGACAAATGTAAAGTACTTAGTCTAGGAGATGTAAACAGAGAAACCAGATATCAGATGAACAACGTTGTTATAGAGAAATTCAACTGTGAGAAAGATTTAGGAGTAATGATAGGTAGGAATCTTAACCAAGTCAACAATGTGTACTTGTTCGAAACAAGGCTAACAAAATACTTGGATTCATCCAAAGGAGTGTTAGTTTCAAGACTAGCGAGGTTATCCTAAAACTATATCTTAAGCTTGAGAGACCTTACTGGATTACGCGGTTCAGTTTTTGTCACCGTACTACAGAATTTATATAGAATCTCTAGATAGAATTTAGAGGAGAATGACATGACTATTCCCGGGCATTAGGTACCTCGAGTGCAGAGACAGGTTAAAGCATCTTAATTGGTACTCCCTCGGGAGACGTAAAGTGAGGGGCGATATGATTGAGGTGTATAAATGGAGGTCAGGGTTAAACAAAGGTTATATAACACAGGTACTCAAACTATCCACTCAGGAGCAAATTCGTAGCAATTGATTTAAATCAGACAAATTTAAATTTAGGAGCGAGATAGGTAAACAATGGTTTGGAAATAGAGTTGTGGATGAGTGGAACAAGTTACCAAACATCATCATTAACTCGAATACGCTGGATAGCTTTTAACATAGGTTGGATGGATATATGAGCGCTAGGGATTGGGTGTAAACGGGACTGCCCAGTAAGGGCCAATAGACCCGCTGCAGTTCCCTCCATTCTTAGGTTCTTATGTTCTTATACAAGTCACCCACTAACTGAGTTATATACCTAACCTAACCTACCTTAACCTAAGGTAACATTAATCTAACCTAACCTAAAGTAACACCACCCTAGCTTAGACTGACACTAACCTAACTTAAACTAAACTAACAGTAACATCAACATATTCTGCTCAGTTGTATACACACTAAACACTTTACTAGCTTTCTCGTAAACATTATGTCAATAACTGATAACCATACAAAGCCGTGTGGTGATGTCAGTTCTTTATAAATCTCAGTGTTTTCCTCAGCTGGTCGATGTTTTGGTCGCTAGACACAGCAAGCAAGGAGAAAACTCCGATTTGTTTTTAAATGTCAAACACCAACTCTGTCATACAAACACAATTAACAGTCTAATAATGTCTTCAACTACTCGTCTGCATATTTCTTACATATCTCACAATATTTAAGAACAAATTAAAATTCTCTCTCTCTCTCTCTCTCTCTCTCTCTCTCTCTCTCTCTCTCTCTCTCTCTCTCGGTATTAAACCATCTTTCGATTTACTATAAAATACTCCTTGAAAACTGAACCCTACCTACCGTATACAATGGCTAATGTCTCTCTTCCTCATAACTATTCACTGTTAGAACACGAAACAACATTCACAGTTACAAAAGACGATACATTCCAACCCTCTTTAAGTACTCATTGATAAGATATCCGGTTTAATGATGTACACCCAACTCTCACCTGCAGCACCCAACTCTCACCTCCAGCACCCAACTCTCACCTGCAGCACCCAACTCTCACCTGCAGCATCCAACTCTCATCTGCAGCACCCAACACCAGCACCCAACTCTCACCTGCAGCACCCAACACCAGCACCCAACTCTCACCTGCAGCACCCAACTCTCACCTGCAGCACCCAACTCTCACCTGCAGCACCCAGCACCCAGCACCCAACTCTCACCTCCAGCACCCAGCACCAGCACCCAACTCTCACCTGCAGCACCCAACTCTCACCTGCAGCACTCTTCATCCCAGTCTCTATAATCTTATAATACAATAATATAGAGACCCGAGACTGTCCAAAATTCAAGGCATTATCCATCCAGCGACTACTTCAACCCAGACATTATACTACACTGCCAGTCATTAACACACTGTTCAAACACCATCCATATGAACGCCTTCCTTCCTCACTCTCCCTCGCTCTTCGGTATTAAAAGCAGCTCAGCAATAAAGGAGGGAACTTCTCTTCTCTCCCTACACAAGTCCTTCCTCTCTCTCCCCCGCTTCAGCAATAAGGGAGAGAATTCTTCACCTCTCCCTACACACGTCTTTCCTCCCTCCCTCATGTAACAGCAGCTCTTAGTATCTAGGGCATCTCCTACTTCCAATGTGTTAAGAGTCATCACTACTATAAGACGCAAGATATACAGTGCAGTGTCCGCTTAACGTACACGATGCGTCCTTGAAAACCTGTACGTTAATCAGATGTACATTAAGCGGACGTACATTGAGCTAAGTGTTTTGTTCACCCTCTAATAGCCTTTTTACACGTGTCCTAATTATGACTAAGAACTATTATACTGAATAATTATAATAACAAATTCGCTGACACTATTGCCTTAAAATGTCGACTGAATTTGGATTTTAATGGAGATATTTTTAACTAATTCAGGGGAGATGTTAAGGTGTAAAGTGTAGTGGTGGGTGGGGGATGGTGTGTGGGGAAGTGGTGGGTGGTGGTGGTGGGGAGTGGTGTGGGTGGAAGTGGTGGGTGGGGAGGTGGTGTGTGGGGAAGTGGTGGGTGGGGGAAGTGGTGGGTGGGAGGTGGTGTGTGGGGAAGTGGTGGGTGGGGAAGTGGTGTGTGGGGGAAGTGGTGGGTGGGGAAGTGGTGGGTTGGGGAGGTGGTGTGTGGGGGAAGTGGTGGGTGGGTGAAGTGGTGGGGTGGGGAAGTGGGGTGGTGGGTTGGGAGGTGGTGTGTGTGGGGGAGATGGTGGGTGGGGAGGTGGTGTGTCAGGTGGTGGGTGGGGAAGTGGTGGGTTGGGGAGGTGGTGTGTGGGGGAGGTGGGGTGGGGGAGGTGGTGTGTGGGGAAATGGTGGGTGGGGGAAGTGGTGGGTGGGGGGGGGTGGGGGGGGTGGTGGGTTGGGGAGGTGGTGTGTGTGGGGGAGGTGGTGGGTGGGGAGGTGGTGGGTGGGGGAGGTGGTGTGTGGGGAAATGGTGGGTGGGGAAGTGGTGGGTTGGGGAGATGGTGTGTGGGGAGGTGGTGGGTGGGGAAGTGGTGGGTGGGGAGGTGGTGTGTGGGGAGGTGGTGGGTGGGGAAGTGGTGGGTGGGGAGGTGGTGTGTGGGGGGTGGTGGGTGGGGGAGGTGGTGGTGGGGGGACGTGGTGGGTGGGGAGGTGGGTGGGTGGGGGGGTGGTGGGTGGGGGAGGTGGTGGGTGGGTGGGGGGGGTGGTGTGTGGGGAAATGGTGGGTGGGGAGTGGTGGGTTGGGGAGGTGGTGTGTGTGGGAGGTGGTGGGTGGGGAGGTGGTGTGTGGTGGTGGGTGGGGGTGGTGTGGTGGGGAGGTGGGTGTGGGAGAGGTGGTGGGTGGGGGAGGTGTGTGGGGAAATGGTGGGTGGTTGGGAGAGGAGGTGGGGGTGGTGGTGGTGGGGGGAGGTGGTGGGTGGGGGAAGTGGTGGGTGGGGAAGTGGTGTGTGGGGAGGTGGTGGGTGGGGGACGTGGTGGGTGGGGGTGGGGACGTGGTGGGTGGGGGAGGTGGTGGGGGGGTGGTGGGTGGGGACGTGTGTGGGGAAATGGTGGGTGGGGAGGTATTGTGTGGGGGAGTGTGGGG
>NW_024730202.1:975000-987500 GCF_018991925.1 Homarus americanus | reverse complement strand
ACACACCTCCACACCTCTGCCACACACACCTCTACCACACACACCTCCCACCACACACCCACACACCTCTACCACACACACCTCCGTCACACACACATACCCTCCGCCACACGCCTCTACCACCCTCCACCACACACACCTCTACCACACACTCCGCCACGCCTCTACACACACCTCTACCACCACACACCTCCCCACACTCTACCACACACCTCCGTCACACACACACACACCTCCGCCACACCTCTACCACACACTCCACCACACACCTCTACCACATACCTCCACCACACGCCTCTACTACACACCTCTACACACACACACCTCCACCACACACCTCCCACCACACACACCACACACACCTCACACACCACCACCACCACACACACACCTCCCACCACACACCTACACACACACACACACACACCTTCGCCACACACACTTCACACCACACACACACACCTTCACACACACATCCACCACACACACACACACACACACACACACACACACCTCCACCACACTTCGCCACACACACACACTCCACACACTTCCCCACACACACACACACACACCTCCACCACACTTCCGCCACACACCTACCACACACCTCCACACGCCTCTACCACACACCTCTACCACACCTCCACCACACACCCACACCACCACACCACACACCTCACCACACACCTTCATACACACACACACACCTCCACCACACACCACCACACACACACCTTCACACACACATCACACACACACACACTCACACCACCACCACACACACACACACCTTCGCCACACACACACCTCACCACACACACCCACACACACACACACACACACACACACACCTCCACACACACACACCACCACACACCTCCCACACACATACACACACCTCCCCACCCTACCACACCTCCACCACCACACACCTCCACCACACACACACACACACCTCCACACACCCACACACACACACACCTCCGCCATACACACTCCACCACACACCCTCCGCCCACATACACACACACGCACACCTCCGCCACACACACACACACACACACACCTCCACCACACACCTCCGCCACACACACACACACATACACACACCACCACACACACATAGGTACGCTTTCTGAAATGCGCGCGCGCGTGTGTGTGTGTTAGGTTACGTATAACAGTTTATTAAGAATCACGTGAAACAGCCAACATAATTTATTAACCGTACGAAAGATGTTTTGTTACCGAACATCCGTATAAGTGGTGGTCGTAAATTAACCGAGTGGCCGGATAATGGATGTGTTCATTATATGGTAATAGATTAACCGGTGGCCGGACAATGGAAGTGTTTATCATGTGGAAATAAATTTACCGGGTGGCCGGATACTGAAACCGTTCATTAACACCACAAGATTCCGGAGATGAGATCATTAAGAAACACAATCATTATAATACCAGCACTGAACACACCCGGAAGTTAACCATAGTGATCCGGATAATGAAGACCTGGGAAGAGCCGCCGTCGCATCTTGCCGCAACCCCTCGGAGAACCGCGCTGAGAGGAAATGAGCTAAGTTGCCGCAAGCGACGGGTCCTTAACGAGGTAATGGCCGGATAAAGCTGAAGGAAATGCAAACCACCAGACTCATTATCCGGACAGGACTCGTAACCCGGGTCGGTAACGAGTGGGAGACGCTGAGCTACGACTCCCTAATATCTAGTCCTTAGCGTTGACGTAATTACTTCACATGAGAAGATCCCCCATCGCCGCCCACAATCTCCCTCTCACCGACTTCCACCAATGAGAGCGGCTGTATTTCATCAGGCTCTCTTCATCAGCCAATACGAGTGAGCCACGTCATTATTAATCCACCTATGAGGAAAGTGTTTTATTTAAGTTCTCTTCATCAACCAATCAGGGTTCATTACGTTATTTTTTATGTAGTGTCAATCGATCACCTGAACATTAGGCACCCCATCTTATTGCAGCTTATGATTAAATTCCCAAATGCTACCTGGGGGTTAGGTTAAGTTAGGTTAGATCTAAGGTTAGGTTTGGTTTGGGTTAGATTAGGTTAGGTTAAATTAGGTTATGTTAAATTAGGATAAGATAGATTAGGTTTGGTTAGCGTTAAATTAAGTTGGGTTAAATTAGATTTGGTTTGGTCATGTTAGCGTTAAATTGCTCAACCTTCAAGTGAAATAAGCGAGGGGGGGGGTGGGGGGGGGAGGCTGGCTAATCTTTACACGATGAAAAAAAAAATCCTACATATGAACATTAAAAAAAAATCAGTCGTCATGTGAGTTCAGCATTTACCAACAACAACGACAGCGAAATTAATTTAGGTGTAGCAGCCGGTAACAAGTTGTTGTAACCATCACTTTTAATTTTGCCTTTCTGCCCTGTTTTTGAATACAGAGTGTCTCAGAAAAATGTATAGACACTATTTTATATATTTCTGTGGAGATTTCATTATTGTTTTTATTATGACATCAACATTGTTCTTAGATGTAGGTCTGCCAGGGTCCCTTCACGTGAGGACATTGTTTTTGTTTTTCTACAAAATTTTACGCAACATCTTTTAAAATACATAAAGTAGTGTGTATACATTTTTCTGAAGCACTTGTATTTGGTCGAGTTCCTGTATATTCCTGTTCGTGTGCACGGTTTTTTCGGGGGGGGGGAGATATCCAACTAATTAAACACATAAGTTGAGAGTCCGTTTTTAGAGCAATATATTATTTTTCGGGTAATATTTATGTTGGATCACCTGAAGAATCTCCACCCAAGCTTATTTCACAGAGGAGGGACAAAGGGGGTACAGGGAGGAAGGAGAGGAGGCATGGGGCAAGAACACAGGTGGAGGACACACCGTGAGGGCCTAGGGGAGGACACATGTAGAGGACACCGGTGGAGGACACGGGGGAAGGACACAGGTGAAAGACACAGTGGGGGTCACAGGGGAGGACACATGTGGAGGGCACAGGTGGAGGACACATGTGGAGGGCACAGGTGGAGGACACATGTGGAGGGCACAGGTGGAGGGCACAGGTGGAGGACACATGTGGAGGGCACAGGTGAAGAACACAGTGGGGGACACAGGTGGAGGACGCAGGGGAGGTGGAGAGGTGGGGACACAGGTGGAGGACACAGTGGGGGACACACGGTGGAGGAGGGTGGAGGGACACATTGGAGGAAACAGGGAGGGACACAGGTGGAGGGACGCAGGTGGAGGACACAGGTGGAGGGGGGACACAGGTGGAGGACACAGTGGGGGACACAGGTGGAGGACATTGGAGGCACAGGTGGAGGGACACAGGTGGAGGGACACAGGTGGAGGACACGTGGGGACACAGGTGGAGGGACACAGTGGGGACACAGGTGGAGGACACATTGGAGGACACATTGGGAGGGGGAGGACACAGGTGGAGGATACAGGTGGAGGACACAGGTGGAGGACACAGTGGGGACTTGGTGGAGGACACAGTGGGGGACACAGGTGGAGGGGACACAGGTGGAGAGACAGTGGGGGACACGGGTGGAGGACTGATGGGGACACAGGTGGAGGACACATTGGAGGAAACAGGAGGACACAGGTGGAGGATACAGGTGGAGGACACAGGTGGAGAGACACAGTGGGGGACTGGGTGGAGGACACACAGTGGGGACCTGAGTGGAGGACACATTGGGAGGAAACAGGGAGGACACAGGTGGAGGGATACTGGTGGAGGACAGGTGGAGACACAGTGGGGGTGGAGGACACAGTGGGGGACACAGGTGGAGGACACATTGGAGTGGGGGAGGACACAGGTGGAGGACGGGTGGAGGACACAGGTGGAGAGCACAGTGGGGGACACAGGTGGAGGTGGTGGGGGACACAGGGTGGGGGACACAGGTGGGGGACACAGGTGGAGGAAACAGGGAGGACACAGGTGGAGGGCAGGTGGGGAACACAGTGACACAGGTGGAACACAGTGGGGACACAGGTGGAGGACACATTGGAGGAAACAGGAGGAAGCAGGGGGAGGACACAGGTGGAACCCACAGTGGGGGACACAGGTGGAGGACACAGTGGAGGGACACAGGTGGAGGACACCACTGGAGGGACTGGAGACACAGTGTAGGCGGGGGACACAGTGGGGAACCCCTTTTCTCACCTATTGTTGTTTGGGTAAATCATAAATTATTTTCGCGCGATAAAGAAGAGAATATATTTTCATAATATTTTTACTCGCCAACATTTTATTTATATTTTTTATATAACGAATAATATTAGTTTATATTTTTTCCTGCATCAATTAGCTCAATGTCTGCCTGTCATGACTGCTTGACTAACTGAATGACTGAGTGGTAGAGTTCTCCCCCGTGAGGATTATTTTTTTAAGTACTATATATCTCATTATTCAGGCTTGCTCTTAAGTCTTGAGCTACGGACGACCAGGCAACACGCACGAACGCAGTCATGGCCATACAGTATAGTGATAAGATTCATTTATTATAAACTGAAACGTCTGTAAGAAATGAGTAAAATGCGGAAATAAGAGCCGAGTGTGTGTTGAAGATGACCTGTGTGGCAACTATTACCTGTGCAATTGATGTTATCTGAACGAATATTTATATAAGATTTATTCACAACATACACCCCCTTCCCCATTCCAAAGACCTTCCTCTCTCTCCCTTCCTCCTCTCCCCCCTTTTCCTCTCTGCCGCCTCCAACATCCCTCTCTTCCTTCCTCCCGCCTTCCTACTTACCTCCCTCCTTCCTCCTACCCCTCCCTCATCCTACAGTACATCCCTCCCTCTTTCTTTCCTCCCTCCCTCCCTCCCTCCCTCCCCCCTCCTGACTTGAGATTAAAAAAAGTCCATCAATTTGCATTAGTAAATATAATTATCTCAACTGATGGCCGATCTCTCGTTATTGCAGCATTTTTTTTAGCAATAAACTTCATTTTTAAGTTTAATTTATTCATTATTTACAAACTGTGAAAGTAATTGGTGTATCTCTTTCACTTTCACTCCGATATATTTCACTCTGGGACCATCACAGCAACGATGAATTTTGGTCACTGTCAACAACGAGAAGTTTGCGTTAGTTGAGAGGCTTTTCTCATGAGTAGTCTTCTGTCGCTGTTTCAATACTTTAGGTCTCTGATGCAGCAACATTTAACATTGTTACGAGTTGGGGATTTAGAATATAGTTAAAAGTCTACCCAGATCCCAACAGGCAACAAATAAAAAAAAACAAAGACAATCGGACTATAAAAGGGGAGACAAAGGATGCGAGTTTTTGTTGTGTATAATAAAGTACCATAAATCCCTTAACAAAATATTCAGCGTTCTATAATTTACCCTTAACCAAACTTAACCTAAACATTAACAGTATATACATATTTATACAACATAAACAATTTTGAAGCAAGTGGACGTGGGGGAGGCAACATAAGATTACAAATACTTAAGTACGGAGCTGAGATGGCTGACGAGTAAGGCTGAGTATTGTAGAAGACGGTAGGTAGTCACTGTGCCGTAGGTTTCCAGGATAGGTGATCCTGTGGTCACTTCCCAGAGTGAAGTGCTCTCTCCTCGAACTGGAGCTGACAAAGAAGACTTTGAGGAGGTGACGCAACAACCAGGATATGGAGAAGGGAAACCCGGGAGTGGTAACCAAGACGAGTCATACTCGTGTTTCGTCCCTAGATGGCGTTGCTCGTGGTGCTGGGTAGGTAGATCATGACAATTGGTGGCGGGGTTCGTAACAACATTCTATGTAAAAATCCATAGTTACACTTTTTTTTCATTTGCCTTTTGTAGATAATCAGATTTATAGAATGGTATAGTTAAGGTTTAGTTAGATTTGTTTTGATGTGTCAGGTTAGATTATGGTAAGGCAGGTTAGGTTAGGTTAGGTTAGGTTAGGTTAGGTTAGGTTTATCTTAAACCATAATAGTTTATGTTACGGTCGAGAAAACCATACAGGGGACTGCCGCTAAACCACAGGTGAACTCCTAAACCCGGGATCACGGGCACCTCAACGAAAAATTCCGTCGGGGGAACTGTAGTTACGGTTAGCATCAAAACTAAGACTAACATATCACTCTGGGTGGTGAGGTAAAACCATTTTGTATCTAACATAACTTAACCTACCAAACTTAACCTAACCTGACCTAACCTAACCTAGCTTAACGTAACTTAACTTACCAAATTTAACCTAACCTGACCTAACCTGACCTAACCTCACCTAGCCTAAGGTAACATTGGGTCACGGTATACGTCCAGTGTAACGGATGACGTAAACAAACCAGACTTACCCCAGGATCATTGAGGCTTGTTTGGTTCATGTCATTTACGGTCATTAATGTTGATCCTTCGTGACTATCCGTCCACTCACACCCTGGAATGGCTGACCGCTGCATGCTGGGTAACCACACACATATAGACATACTGTATTATACCATCTTGTTGCCGCAAGTTTTGTACAACGAAATAAACAGAGCAATTCAAAGTACATTTTGTTGTTATCTGTTTATATTACATCTTATTTAACTACTAATGCCACTCTGGCATAATTTATCTTAAATCGATAAATATCCTAATAAATTGGTGTACTGTAGTATGTGACGTGATCTGTCAGCACTGAGCTATTGAAGATTAATTAATAGTTCACCTCAGGTAATTCAGAGCTACTGAGACCTTCACAGCTGACTGAAGTTGTGGTGGATGATTATAACCTAATATTATTCCGTGTTATTTGATAGTTTAAGTGAGTTAGTTACGGTAATGGAAGTAGTCAGTAGTACTCAGTACGGGGCTTGATTAAAACAGAGTAACATTTAAATCAAGTTTATTTAATCATTTGTGAACTTTAGACCAGTTTTCAGTTGTTTATATCCAGAGTCTATTTATATTAACATATTAATTTTAAAGTTCCTTATCATAGGTGATAGTACAAGACACTCCCCACATTGGTTCACATAAGAGTAAGGTAACTTTTTCACCAGGTGACATCCTCCAATTAGAGGTTATCGTCCGGAAAATTAGGTGAGTTTGCAGCTCTGAATAATTAATTGCAGAAAAGTTACATTCGTTTTGTACCGTTACATTGATTGGCTATGAGTGGAGTCACTCTAGAGTTTGAGGACCACATCGGTGTTTGAGGACCACGTTGGTGATTGAGGACCACATTGGTGTTTGAGGACCACATTGGTGTTTGAGGACCACGTTGGTGATTGAGGACCACATTGGTGTTTGAGGACCACATTGGTGTTTGAGGACCACATCGGTGTTTGAGGACCACGTTGGTGATTGAGGACCACATTGGTGTTTGAGGACCACACTGGTGTTTGAGGACCACGTTGGTGATTGAGGACCACATTGGTGTTTGAGGACCACATTGGTGTTTGAGGACCACATTGGTGTTTGAGGACCACATTGGTGTTTGAGGACCACATTGGTGTTTGAGAACCACATTGGTGTTTGAGGACCACATTGGTGTTTGAGGACCACATTGGTGTTTGAGGACCACATTGTAAATAAGTATTACCAATGTACTGCGTTAATCCTTGGTAAATGTTTATATATGTAAGCTGCTACTGAATGAGTTTTTACCTATTAAGATTGGAGCCAATTATGATGAGGACCTATTAAGATTGGGACCTATTAAGATTGGGACCTATTGAGATTAGGATCTATTAGAATTGAGATTTATTGGGATTGGGACCTATTGGGATTGGGACCTATTAGGATTGGGACCTATTAAGATTGGAATGTATTGGGATTGGGGCCTTATGATTGGGATCTATTTGGATTGGGACCTCTGAGGATTGGGACCTACTAGATTATGTTAGCGTTCGTTTGGCTAATCTTTAGGTGAAATAAACAGGGTTGGATATTCTTCAGGTGATCTAAATAGGATTTGTTTGTGTTTAAAAAATTGGTCTGTTTGTGTAGGAATTATGAATCTCCTTTATCGTCGTTTGTATTTATATAACATAAACAGGACAAATAGGTTACAATGTTGAAGACTCAGTAGAGTGACTGTAATAACTTGTGTTGAAGAGTGAGCGTGGTGGGGAGAGGAGGGAGTGAGCGTGGTGGGGAGAGGAGGGAGTGAGTGTGGTGGGGAGAGGAGGGAGTGAGTGTGAGGGCAGTGGGGAGAGGGAGGAGTGAGTGTGTGTGAGGGCAGTGGGAGAGGTGAGTGTGGTGCAGAGGAGGGAGTGAGTGTGGGGCGGTGGGGAGGAGGGGGAGTGGGCGTGGTGGGGAGAGGAGGGGTGAGTGTGAGGCAGTGGGGAGGTGAGTGTGAGGGCAGTGGGGAGGAGGAGTGAGTGTGTGGGGCGGTGGGAGAGGAGGTGAGTGTGAGGCGTGGGGAGGAGGGTGAGTGTGGTGGGAGAGGGAGGGTGAGTGTGGTGGGAGAGGAGGTGAGCGTGGTGGGGAGGGAGTGTGAGGGCAGTGGGGAGAGGAGGGTGGTGTGGTGGGGGAGGTGAGTGTGAGGCAGTGGGAGAGGAGGGTGTGGTGTGGTGGGGGAGGGGAGGTGGGTGTGAGGGCAGTGGGGAGAGGAGTGAGTGTGGTGGGAGGTGGTGGGGAGCCGGTGGGGAGAGGAGGGAGTGAGCGTGGTGGGGAGAGGAGGGTGAGTGTGGTGGGGAGAGGAGGAGGTGAGGCGTGGTGGGGAGAGGGAGGGTGGGTGTGTGGGGGGCAGTGGGGAGAGGAGGAGTGAGCGTGGTGGGGGAGAGGAGGGTGGTGTGGCCAGTGGGGAGGAGGTGTGGTGGGGAGAGAGGTGAGTGTGTGAGGCAGTGGGGGAGGAGGAGTCAGTGATTGGCCATGAGGGTGGTGGGGAGAGGGAGGAGTTGAGCGAGGTACACACACAACATGCACACATATACAAATCTTGCACACACACACACATCTTGCACACATCTTATACATCTTGCACACAAACACACACACACACACACACACATCTTGCACATCTTATACATCTTGCACAAACACATAACATACACACAGCACACACATACACACACACACACACAAACACACACACACACACACACACACACACACACACCCCTGTTCTCTTTAATATTCAAACCTTCATTAAATGCAAATGCCCTCCAAATTTTACTGGTTGCCTGCTTTATGAGAAAATTTGGGAGGAATATGAGGGAGGCGAACGAGCATGTAAGCGCGATTAGGGGTGGAGCTGCCATCATGTCTCCAGACTTAGTGCGTCGTTTAGTGATGATGGCCCGGTCTTATACCCTGGGGATTCACGCTTCACTTTCTCTCTCGCGCACATTTTTTTTAGTTTTCCTCCTGTTGAACGAGAGGTAGGGGGAGAGTCAGGTGGGGTGTGAGGTTCTAGGAGGAAGAGGGAGGGCTGATTGGGGGTGTGGGGATGTGGAGAGATAGAAGAGCAGGCCGAGTGGGATGTGAGGTTGTGGGAGAGGGCCGAGTGGGGTGTGAGGGTTGTGGAAGGGAGAGAGAGAGGGCCGAATGAGGTGTGAGGTTGTAGGAGAGAGAGAGCCGAGTGGGATGTGAGGTTGTAGGAGAGAGAGGGCCGAGTGGGGTGTGAGGTTGTAGGAGAGAGAGAACGAGAGAGGGACGAGTGGGGGGTGAGGTTGTAGGAGTGAAAGAGAGGGATGAGTGGGGTGTGGGGTGAGGTTTGAGGGAGGGAATAAGTTGTAGGTTGAAAAGAGAGATTGAGTGGGGTTAACGAAAAGTTGTGTTTAAATGGAAAAGGTTAATCAAAGGTTGTGATGATGTTGCAGATAATATCCTTTACAACTAACAATTCCAGGTTGTTGGTTCTTAAGTGTTGTAATTTAGATATGGGAGAGAGGAAAACAACGAATGGTTATGAGAGTTTAGCAAGAGTCTTAGAGAGGATGATGACAAAAAATTACGAAGGACTCCCAATAACTATGTTGGTCTTGGCAGTTTATAGAAGTGACATTTTCCTAATTCTCTTGGCTTAAATGGATACTCATACACACACACACACACACACACACACACACACAGTAATGGCTCCCCCAGACAATCAGGCAATATCAATAATGTTCTGGTCGGTGTGTTTATGACTGTAGCAAAGTGCAGCATTCTAACTCCCTGTTGGTCTTATAGAACTAAGTAGTCTGTGTATGTATGCATGTATGTATGTATGTATGTATGTATGTATGTATGTATGTATAAACACACCACTACGTCTCCATTCATCATTCTCCACCGATTAAGTGACACACACATCTCTTGCCCGGCTCCCTCATAGATCCAACCTTACTTACTTTACCTTGAGCAAAATACTGAGTGATCTGAGGAAGTTGGAAGAGTGATTTAAGGATCAGGACACTCTCTACCATGTCTTAAAGTCTCCTAATTTTACTATGGTTGACCTACTTCTCCTAGAGTGTTCTCCTCACCCCCTCCACATCTGCAATCTCCTTGTATCTGTAACCTGGTTGTGCTGTATCTGCGACGTGCTTGTATCTACGACGTACTTGTATCTGTGACGTGCTTGTATCTGGGACCTGCTTGTATCAGCGACCTGCTTGTATCTGCAACCTGCTTGTATCTGCTCCCTGCTTGTACCTACGACGTGTTTGTATCTGTGACGTGCTTGCATCTACGACCTGCTTGTATCAGCGACTTGCTTGTATCTGCAACCTGCTTGTATCTGCTCCCTGCTTATATCTGTGACGTGCTTGTATCTGCGAGTGTGCGGAAGTTTTGAGTGTGTTGGAATGTTGAGTGTGTGGGAGTGGTGTGTGTGTGTGATTAGCAGATTATCAGAATTAACGCAGGATAATCCCATACAGGTATTGTGTGTGTATATATATAGTATGTGTACTGTATATGTATATATTTTATTTATTACTTACACTATACACAGAATACATATACATAATATTACTTTCTCTAAACACAAACAAAAAATAATGAAAAGTATTGAAACAAATCTTCATAATTATTACCATATAATCACACCATCAACCAAAGTCTTATTAAGAGAAGGTAAAAGTAATATTCCTCCTTGACAAATTTAGACGAAGAATAATCCCCCCAAAAGTTTCTTGGTAACACTGGCTTCATCTTTATTCACAAGGTTACTTTACGAACAATATGGGGAGTGTCGCGCCCCGGAGCAAAACTTGGCCGAAATCTCATTAAGTGTCGGCACCCTTGGCTTCCCCGCCGTTTTCCCGCGCTTTTTTTTGTTTATCTTTGGTATTTTCCCCGTTTTTGTCACAGCTGTGCGGCCCGTGACGTCACCACCCTCCCTCTCTGTTTACTGTTTACGATTATTGTAACAGTACTGAGCTCTTTATTGAATATAATTACTAAAGCTTTTTGTGTGCGTTTTTTTGCTGTTGTTGTTGGTTATTATGACTGTGGTGGTTAGTGGTCTCTCTCTCTCTTTCTTTAACGTACACTTATTCCATGGTACATACACTCCTTCTCCCCCCCCCCCTTTTCTCTCTCACTCTCTCCACCCCACACACACATTTTAACCTCAGGTGATATAAGGTAAACCTGGTGGGCAGGTGAGGCTGACCAATGGTAAGGAAGATTTCTTTACCTAACCAGACACCTCCTGGTCATTACGACGAATCCCCAATAATATTATATAACTTATTAAGTAACTTTATGTGGCTAGACCAACATGACTTAAGGTCTTGAGATGTAAGAAAAGGCGTGTGTGGAAGTTGTCAGCAACTACAGTAACTTGCCTCTTGGTGGTTCTCTTTCATCAACTACCAAACATGGTGACGTGAACTGAATTTTCAAAAAATGTAACATAACACAGTAATAGTGACGCTGTTACCATAACATAACACAGTCATAGTGACGCTGTTACCATAACATAACACAGTCATAGTGACGCTGTTACCATAACATAACACAGTCATAGTGACGCTGTTACCATAACATAACACAGTCATAGTGACGCTGTTACCATAACATAACACAGTCATAGTGACGCTGTTACCATAACATAACACAGTCATGGTAATGCTGAGTGTCACCGTAACGTAACACCGTCAGCGTTACATCGTCATCCCCAACTTTACAGTCAACAAGCTTTCTCTGCGTCAGGTTGCGTCATGTTAGTGCTAATCCACGTGACCACTAAGTTTCATACTTACAGTTTGGTGCCGTGTGTTAGTGAGCCTTGTAATTCACATAGCTCGTTCATGCCCCGTAACCTCCTAAATATTAGCAGCGCCTCCCCTCACTCGGTCCCTCAGGGAGGAGTCTTGCTAGCCAATCATAGCGCGAGTTTTTCAATAGCTCCTCCCACTGCCGGCGGGGGAGGCGGAGTCAGCTGGCGGTGGTGGTGCTGGTACTAGTGTTGCCATGGCTGTGGGAATTTCTTTGACTTTTTCTAGTCTGTTTTTGACCACTAATTGAGAGGAAGATAATATGAATCTGAACTTGAGTTGAGGCTGCTCTTAGTCCTATACTTGAGAGATCTTTATCACTAGTGACTACAAGCTGGAGG